>NC_133649.1:171082327-171290981 GCF_009905375.1 Apium graveolens
AATTCCATATTACACTGGATAAAAATGGAATAGAAACAAGTGGAGAACTATTTTCTTATTGTACTTTATCTTTGTCTTTACTTTTAAACTTGGTGATATATAAACCAAGTAGTAGCTAGTAATTAGATGTGAATTTTCCCTGAGCTGTTTAGAAATATCAAGATAGAAAATCATCTAGTTTGTACTAGGAAGCAGCTGTGATTTAGTTTTGAATTACAGATTTTCTGAAATAACACATCTCTGGTGGAACAACAAATCCACCAGAAAAGTTTTTAAGTTCTTTGTGTTCATTACATTTGTGTTTGAATATATATCTGTCTGCATCAGCTCCAAGAAATTCACACACATTTGATCACTCAAACACTTAGCCTTACAAACTGCTCAAAACTTGAAAAAGTTTTGAGATTTACATTCAACCCCCCTTCTGTAAATCTCATTGTTAGTCCACTGGGAATAACAATGAGCTTTCAACAGTTCATCACATAGATGAGACTACAAGACAAGATTTGAATAGATTAAATCTTTGAAATATTATTGAATGAAATGAAGTTATGAGAAACTTCATTAAGTCCCGATATATATATCCGCATATATATCTCTTTATACATTTCCTGAAAACCCGATATGCCACATAGATATAGATATATATATCTATCATGTAAAGTATGAACAGAGTTTGTAACATCTAATGAATTTTTGGAAAGGAAAAGAATTGTGGCATAAACCCGATATCTTGCTGATCAGGCAAATATACCAATAAGTAACCTATTCTACTGTAGATGGATGAATTCCTCGCCGGTCATCACCCTGGCCGCATTCGGACCTCGCGCTAGACCGTTACCCGACCACTCACGCGTGGATGGACTGTCACCCAGCCTCTTAGACCTTCATAGACCGTACCCCGACCTGTCGCTTATGCGGACTCAATTAGATGGACTTACTTCCCGAACGCTGGGCAAGTAATCAAATTGTTTTCTCAAAACAGCAACCTCGTTGCGAATATAAAATACACCACAGAGCCGGATCCCCAAGTTTTTTGAGCAAATATTCAAGTCTCCTTCGAAAGGAAGATCTTAAATCTGAAAACGAGTTTTGGGATCCGCTCTAACTTTTAAAATCATTTTGAAGACTCGAAAATATTTTTAATAATATTTGGAGTAAAGCTGATTTAATGAAATAAATCAGTCCCGATATATTAGAAAATATCTGAATATTATTAAATAATATTCCCATAAGGATAATCTCTATATAAATAACTTGAAGTAGAAGTTGTAAAACTTATACTTGAAATGAGTATTAAATAACCAAAGATATACTTATACGAAAGTACTATATTTATTTGAATAATCAAAAATAAGTTTGATTATCGACGCCTTATTCTTTAATAAAACAAAGAATATATTTCAGTAAATAATCGGAGTCATAGGTCCTCAAATGAATATTCAAATAATGTTCAATAAATAATATAAAGTGAGTCATAAGTCCTCGAATGAATATTCAAGTAATATTCATTAAATAATATAAAGTTATGGAATAAACCTTATTCGATTAATAGTTTTTAAAAACCATATCAATATATATATATATAGACTATGGAGTCCACCTTTAATTGGAGTCCTCGGAGTCCATATATGTTCTGCAAGTAAAATATAGCTTAAAATATTGCAAAACATATTATTTTTCGACAAACATCACTATTCTATCAAAAATCTTGTAGATTGCATACATTTTACAAGCAGAACATTGCAAAAATATATATTCTACAAAACATGTTTAGTTTGCAGAACATAAATGTTCATGTTGCAGAACATATTGCAGAACATACATATTGTACCGTAAATATATGAGATTTGCATGATTTTGTTGAAGTTATGCTATTTGTGTAACATGTTTTGCAAAATAACACGTTTTACAATATATTTTATTTGCAGAACGTAGATGGACTCCGAGGACTCCGATAAAAAGGTGGACTCCATAGAACTCAGCCCTATATATATATATCATATACTCGGGAACATCTACTCCCGGTTTTAGAAAAAAGGTTCACCTTTGGGTCCCCTATACTCAGGGTATACGCAACTACTGCTTATCTCTAGCATAGGTATTATGCAACTAATAAGCATTTGAACCAACAGATATATAAATCAAGAATACGAAACATGCATGAATATATACCATATCACATGCTCCAATATATCGCAAGAATTTTCTAATAACAAATATGCATTTATCACAAGATCATGCATATACACATATACATCACAACAACAGTTATACGGGTAGAAAACTTGCCTGAGCGACTGGGGGTTACAAATGGCTCGGGACGAGTCTGGTAACCTATAAACAACATATAAGTTGGAATTAAACCAAAGTCACTTATAAATCTATACTTTAACCAATTTAGACTCTAACGCTCGCTTTGCGCTTAACGATTCACTTAAGTCGCTCGAGTACCTTCGGCTCCACCATTTTTAATAAATTAACCATGATGAGTTTTAAGGTGATTCTTTCGCGAGTGCCTTACCAAATGCCTATTACACTTTACATAATTGTTTCATACTCCAATTAGTCCTTTAAGGTCTTTAACCAAGGTTTCAAAGTAAGGCGAGGGGAAATGTTTCGTTCGCAAAACGCCGTTACTTAAAACGGTCGTTTCTCCTAAACCGTACATCGGAATCAAACGAACCACATATCAAAACGAAGCTCATAACATGAACTATCTAAACATGGCAATGGTCAAAACCTAGCAGTGAGTTCACGGGTCCTAATGTTAAGAGCAAAAACAGTCTAAAGTAAATCGGGCATTACGACGGCTATGTTTACGCGATTTCCCAAATTTATACCATTCCGAATCAACCACCAAGCAATCCCAATTCATTCATACAACCAAAATCCATCCATATCACACTACAACAGCCCCAACACCACAAGTTCTCCAATTTATGTTATTCTCAACATGAATTTAAAACTATACTTAAGTCATTTATTAATCAACAAGATTCAACATTCAATTCACTACAACTACAACCCAGACTATAAACCTACAAGCATCAAGCTACTCTTTTACCATAACAATCAAAATCATCCTAATATATAAAGCAAAGCTAGGTTTTGGAGATTTTATACCTTCCTTGAAGTGATTTGAGTAGCTTGGAAGCCTTAAGAAGCCTTGAGATGTCTTAGGGATGCTTGGATCTTAAAGGAAAAACAAGAAAAATCAAGTTAAAAATCTTGAAATCACTATTCATTATCTTCTTCATTGATTTCTTGGAGAAGATTGTGAATGATTTGGAGGCTTAAACTTATAGGATAGCTATATCTATGCATAAGGAGTACTAGATAATTATCTTACCAATTAAGGAAGCTTGGAACTTGAATTTTGAAATTCTTCTTCTTGAAATGGAGAGAAAAGCCGAGAGCAATGGTTGAAGAAATGAAATGATTTTGTGTTTGTGATTTGTTTATCTTAGCTTGGTTGTTTTTGATTAGATTTTAGTTAATTACCTTATTAACCTTGAACTTTGTGTGGTTATCATTCATCCACACCTCCTACCCCCCTATGTCATGCTTATGTCACCTTGTGATGTCATCATCCCTTATTTGCCCTCTTCTTATTGGTTGGATGACCTCATCATCCCTAACCTCCTTGATTAACTTCCTAATTGTTTGCCTAATGACCTCTGATATGTTATACGGTTCGCTTAACTTTCGTTCTCGTTTCTCGTTTCTCGTTTGAGGGATCATACCCGGGATCTTATTACTTGGGTTTCCTTAACCTTTCTCAATACATTATATTCCTTTTATGATCCTCTCTTATAATCCTTTAATTTAAATCCTTTTTATCCTGTTACCTTATACTCAATTCTTTCTGTATCTAGTGGATTTCCGGGAAAAATTAAAGTGTTCGAAATTGGATTCTAACGATCTTTACATACACTTATATACAATATAGAGTACCAATAAAATCTCAGAATATCCATATAAGAACCCCTACATAGTGTGGCATGAAAAGTTTTCTTGTTCAAAAATATCAGCAAAAACACTATTCATAAGGGTTACAAAAAGTTCAAAATTTTGGGGTTATTACAGTCTCCCCTCCTTAAAAGGATTCCGTCCCGGAATCAAATAGAAAACAATTGGGGGTACTTTTCTAGCATTGCGCTCTCTAGCTCCCAAGTTGATTCTTCCACATTATGATTTTTCCATAGCACTCTGACTAGCTTGATCACTTTTTCCGAAGCACCTGCTCCTTCTTATCCATAATCTTTACTGGTTTCTCCACGTAAGTCAGATCTGGTTGCATATCCACATGCTCGTACTCCACTATGTGTCTGGCATCCCGATGATACTTCCTTAGCATTGACACATGGAACACATTATGAACTTGTTGTAGGTTCGGGGGTAAGGCTAGCTCGTAAGCCAACTTCCCAATCCGTCTTAGTATCTCAAAAGGTCCAATGTATCTTGGGCTTAGTTTTCCTTTCTTTCTGAATCTCATTAACCCCTTCCAAGGGGATACTTTTAGTAGTACTAAGTCCCCTACTTCATACTCCTTGTCCTTTCGGGCTAGGTCTGCATATTTCTTCTGTCTGTCTTGGGCTGCTATCAGCCGCCCTCTGATAAGATCCACTATGTCTTTGGTCCTTTGGACCACTTCGGGTCCGATCATCTTCCGTTCCCCTACTTCATCCCAGTATAAGGGAGATCGACACCTTCTTCCGTACAGGGCCTCATAAGGCGGCATTCCGATGCTAGCATGAAAGCTATTGTTATAAGAAAACTCGATCAACGGAAAGTGATCATCCCAACTTCCTTTAAATTCTATTGCACAGACTCTCAACATATCCTCTAGTGTCTGGATGGTCCTTTCACTCTGCCCATCCGTCTGGGGATGGTAAGCGGTACTCATATTTAACTTGGTCCCCGCACATTCTTGAAAGCTCCTCCAAAATCTGGAGTTGAACCTGGGGTCTCGGTCTGAGATAATGGACGCTGGGACTCCATGTCGCGTCACTATTTCCTTAAGGTAGATGTCCACCAGTCTATCGACTGTGTATCTCTCATTGATATGAATGAAATGAGCTGACTTTGTCAGTCGGTCTATAATCACCCATATGGCATCATGATTGGCTTTCGTCCTTGGCAAGCCTACAACAAAATCCATCGCTATCTGTTCCCATTTCCACTCGGGAATCTCCAGGGGTCGTAAAAGTCCACTGGGTCTCTGGTGCTCTGCCTTTACTCTTTGGCAAGTCAAACATTTTGTAACACCCCCAAATCCGGGGTCGGGGATCCGGGTTGTCACGAGTTCCATTTCCCTTAATAACACCCAATCTTAATAATTACTCAACTACTTTGTACTGTGACCCCATAATAAACACACACACCATACGTTATAGTCTCAGAGATGAACATCCAAAAATAACCACAAGTCATTTTATTCCACAATTATCTGCCAATACACCTTAAAAGGTTTTCTGAATAAATTTACATTTCTTTGCCATTATTACAATTCATAATCATACATAAATCTGGTACATTAGAAGTTGAAAGCCTAGCCTATTGGTAGTTCCTACCTTAGCTACGGCGGCATCAATGCTTCTAGAAAACTGCGGAACGTCTCCTAATCGCTTGCGAATCGGGAGCTTGGTCCTGTTCATCCTTTCTATCTGTTGTTGTGTGATGAAAGAAGAAAGCAAGGGTGAGCAGCAAGCCCACCAAAATAATATGTATAATGATTAATAGTATATGAGCCTTCTCTTAGTACTCATGAAAGTCTTGGTCAAAAGAAATGAACCAAGTTGATATCTTAATGCGATGAAGTCGCAAAATATTCAGTATATATATATATACATATATACTTTTCAAAATATTGGAAGTCCTCTTCCATGCAATATATACAAAAAGTCCCAGTGTATAACTGTATAAAAAAATATCGTTGCAAGGTGATCTCATATATCTAACCTTGTCTCAACGTTTTTCTGAAAATCTTTGTCATACATAAGACAATTATAAATTAGATATAAGTTTAAAAGATGAAGTTACCAAATACTCCAATATACTTATATCTTTTCCAAATACTACTTGAACTACCACCGTTCAAGTTATAATTAATTTCAAAAGTTCATCACATAGATGAGACTATAAGACAAGATTTGAATAGATTAAATCTTTAAAATATTATCAAAATAAAATGAAGTTACGAGATACTTCATTTGATGTAAACATCATTTTGAAAACTTGACCCTGCCAACACCCAACAATCGCCCAACCGTAGCCTTTCTATCGAAGTGCTCTGGGTAGTGTTGCAGAAATTATCCAATTGGATGATGAACTCATTACGGGAGTTTGCCGCGCCAGGAAGACCACTTACGATGATCAGTCGTAGTAGTACAACCCCACCATTTTCTACATGTAGAGGAGAACCTGTCGGATTTACTTGTCAACCGAACACTGAACTCCTAAGGAATGGACCGCCTTAGCGGAACTTCCAGGCCATTTGGGCCAATATAATAAGGCTGGGCCGGCGCTACTCGGCCACTTACGCCACTCCTAGTTCAGATGAAATCCATGACTCTGAAACGTAAAGCTCGTCCCCACTTTCCCCAAGTAGAAACTTGTTGATACGGCTCCACCAAGAAGTCGTATCTATTTGAAAAGGAGAACTCACCGATATTTCCCAAGCGATGCCTGTTAATGGATTAACTTGTTCCAAGAATTTTACTTCCCGAGTGTTGGGTAAGTAATCAATTCATTTATCAAAACAGCAACCTTGTTGCGAATATAAAACACACCACAGAGCCGGATCCCTCAGGTTTTGAGCGAGTATTTAAATCCCCTTCGAAAGGAGGATCTTAAATATAAAAAAAAATGAGTTTTGGGATCCGCTCTAACTTTTAAAAATCATTTTGAAGACTCGCAAAACATTTTTAAGAATGTTTGGAGTGAAGCTGATTTAATGAAGTAAATCAGTCCCCAGAATATTTAGAAAATGTCTGAATATTATTATTTAAATAATATTCCCATAAAGAATAATCTTTATAAAATAATTGAAGTAGAAGTATTAAAACTTATACTTGAAATGAGTATTAAATAACCAAAGATATACTTATATGAAAGTACTATCTTTATTTGAATAATCGAAAATAAGTTTGATTATTGACACCTTATTCTTTAATAAAATAAAGAATATATCTCAGCAAATAATCGGAGTCATAGATCCTCAAATGAATATTCAAAAATATTCATTAAATAATATAAACTGAGTCATAATCCCTCGAATGAATATTCAAATAATATTCAGATAATAAAATAAAAGGAGTCATAAGTCCTCGAATGAATATTCAAAATAATATTCATTTAATATAAAGGAGTCATACGCCTTCGAATAATATTCGAAATAATATTCAATAATAAAATAAAGTTAAAGTTATCGAATAAACCTTATTCGATTAATAGTTTTGAAAACTATGACCATATATATATATATATATAAGTATATATATATATATTTATATCCATATATACAAAATCTACTCGGGATCCTCGACTCCCGGTTTTAGAAAATATTTTCACCTTTGGGTCCCTATACTAAGGGTATATGCAAATTACCGCTATCCTCTAGCATAGGTATTATCAACTGAATCAACAATTATATATGGAAAGAATAAGAAACAGGCATGCATATATATATATACCATAGCAGCATGCTTCAATATATTGCAACATTTGCTAATTAACCAACATGCATCTATCGCAAGATAATGCAAATAGCTATATACATCACAACAACAGTTATAACTGGTAGAAAACTTGCCTGAGCGACTGGGGGTTACGAATGGCTCGGGACGAGTCTGGTAACCTATAAACAACAAGTAAGTTGGAATTAAACCAAAGTCACTTGTAAATCTATACTTTAACTAACTTAGACTCTAACGCTTGTTTTGCGCTTACTGATTCTCTTAAGTCACTCGAGTACCCTCGGCTCCACCATTTTTTATAATTTAACCTTTACGAGTTTTAAGGCGATTCCTTCACGAGTGTCTTACCAACTGCCTAACACACTTACCATAAATGTTTCATACATTAATTAACCCTTTTTGGTCTTTAACCTATGTTTCAAAGTAAGGCGAGGGGAAAAGTTTCGTTCGCGAAATGCCGTTACTTGAAACTGTCGTTTCTCCTAAACCGTGCATCGGAATCGAACGAACTGCATATCAAAACGAAGCTTGTAACATGAGCTATCTAGACATGGCAATGGTAATAATCTAGCAGGGGGTTCTCGGGTCCTAATGTTATGCACAAAAACAGTCTAAAGAAAATCGGACGTTACGACGGCTATGTTTACGCGATTTCCCAATTTTAAACCATTCAAAACCAACCACAAACCAACCTCAAATCCAACATACAACCAACATCCATCCTTACCACATCATAACAACCCCAACCAATTCAATTTTAACATTCATACTTATGCCTAAGCTTAACTTTAACCATACTTAAGTTCTTTTTAATCAAAACAACAACATTTACCATTCCATTTCACTACCATTTCAAATCCCAAACTCTAATCATAACAACAAGCTACAATATCACCCTACTAATCAAAATAATCTTATAATAATAGGAATCTAGGGTTTGGAGATGATATACCTTCCTTGAAGTGGTGGGGGGAGCTAGGAAGCCTTAAGAAGCTTTGAGAAGTCTTAAGAATGCTTGGATCTTCAAGGAAAACAAGAAAAATTTCAAGTTAAAGACTTGAAAACACTATTCATTGTCTTCTTCTTTGATTAAATGAAGAAGATTGAGAAGGAATTAATGGCTTAAACTCATGATATAGCCCTAACTAAGCATAAAGATGATTAGGGAATTATCTTACCAATTTAGGATGCTTGGATCTTTGATTTTGAAATTCTTGCCCTTTAAAAAGCTAAAAAGCCGAGAGCAAGGATGAACAATGCCTTGGTTCTTTTTGATTTTGATGAAGAATGATTTTGTTTGGCTTGGTTGATTTGTTTTTGTGTTTGATTTAGTCAATTACCTTGTTGCCCTTGAATTTGTGTGGTTCTCATTCAACCACACCTCCTTCCTTCCCATGTCATGCTTGTGTCATCCTCATGATGTCATCCTCCCCTCCTTGTCCCCTTCTCATTGGTTGGGTGACATCATCCTCTCTAATCCCTTTGATTAACTTCCTAATTGTTTGCCTAATGACCGCTGATCTGTTATACGGTTTGCTTAATTTTCGTTTTCGTTTATCGTTTGAAGGATCATACCCGGGATCTTATTACTTAGGTTCCCTTAACCTTTCTCAATACATTATATTCCTTTTCATGATCCTCTATTATAATCCTTTAATTTAAATCCTTTTATCCTGTTACCTTATACTCAATTCTTTCCGTATCTATTGGATTTCCGGGAAAATCAAAGTGTTCGGATTTGGATTCTGACGATCTTTACATACACTTATATCCCATATAAAGTACTAATAAAATCTCAGAATATCCATATCAGAACCACTACATAGTGTGGCATGAAAAGTTTTCTCATTCAGCTAAAACACTATTCACAAGGGTTACAAAAAGTTCAAAATTTTGGGGGTTATTACAGTCTCCCCTCCTTAAAAGGATTCCGTCCCGGAATCAAATTGAAAATAAATAGGGATACTCTCTTAGCATTGCACTCTCTAACTCTCGAGTAAATTTTCCCACATTGTGGTCCTACCACCAAACTCCGCCTAGTTTGATAACCCTTCTCCTAAGTACTTGTTCCTTTTCACTCTATAACCCTTCCTAGTTGCTCCATATAGGTTACGTCTGGTTGCATGTCTATGTGCTCATATGCCCCTATTTATCTGGCATCCAAATTATACTTGCTTAACATTGATACGTGGAACACGCTATGAACTTGCTACATGTTCGGGGTTAGGGCTAACTCATATGTTAACTTCCCAATACGTCTTAGTATATCCCAGGGTCCAACAATTCGTGGACTTAGCTTTCCTTTCTTTCCGAACCTCATCAATCCTTTTTCCAAGGGATACCTATAACATTACTAGGTCCCCTATTTCCCATTCCTTGTCCTTTCGTGTTAAATCAACATACTTTGTGTTCCCATCTTGGGCTACTACCAGCCATCCTCTGATTAGATTTATCATATCCTTGGTCCTTTGGACTACTGCGGGTCCGAGCATCTTGCGCTCTACAACTTCATCCTAACATAAGGGAGATCGACATTGTCTTCCCTCAAGGATCTCATAAGGCGATACCTCAATACTGACATATGATCTATTGTCGTAAGAAAACTCCACCCGTGTTAAGTGATCATTCCAATTTCTTTCAAGTCTATTGCACAGACTCTCATTATAGCTTTTAGCATTAGAGCTTTTGCTTCTCACTACCCATCATTTTCCAGTTCGTAGTCGCTACTACCTTCCGTTCCTAATATAATACTAGTTATACTTTTGCTCGTTAGCGTTCTATAACTTTTTAATAACCACGTCAACCTTAGTATCACGAATGTGTTTCCATTCCGCATACTACCACCACTTTATTACTCCTTTTTCAGTTGTTTCTATTTTCCAAAATTTGATCAATCAAATAGAAGTAAAGGAATTTGTTGAGAGATCACTATGATCATGAACACTTGTTATATCGTATAGTTAGTACAGAAGGTGGCCAGCCTTTAGTACTTGACAAGCAATTAAACAATAGATGGTATCCTACTAGGCTTCTATCACACAGATAGATAGTCATTTGGCAATACCTCCCCTTTCTGGAAGGGTTGTTCTTCTCAGCTTACATGAAATGAAAAGAAGAGAAAAGAACGAATTGAAGAGAATTGTATATATGAAAAAAATATACTACCACAAAATATCTGGCTTGGAACCTACCTCTGAACTATAGAGGTTTGTCATAGGAGAACAAAACATATGTGTATATATATCAAGTATTACCGCATCGTACTTCACATGCTTAAATATTTTGCTATTCCGTCCATCGTTCTATGGACCCATGCTCTTCCTCGAGCTTATACACAATCACCTTTGAAACTCCCTCGACATTGAAAATCGAATCTGGGATCTCATTCTAGACATCATCGTTACTAGAATTATATGATTGTATCACAACCTTCCTCGTATAGTCATACGACCCTCTATTGATAAGGAGGAATAAATATTCAATAGGTAAATACTCTACTTAATTAGTCTATCAATGATAACTTATACACTACCACGACCCGTTTAGTGGTACTCAATCTCAACATCCATTCCAATACAACTCTCACAGTTGTAACCAGCTCATTACTCGCAGAATCATTGCTGCATTACTATGGTCCACTACTGACCTACTGTCGTCATTCATTTTCCATGAAGTCTTAATAGCTAACCATACGGAGTCCATACATGTCGTATCAAATCCTTCTAGGGAGGTAACATAATCACCATTTCTGATTCATGAAGAACACTCCTGATCCTGACATACATACATGACATGAAGCAGATAAAATTGCAGAAGAGTTTCAATCAAAGCAACGATAGCAGGTTAATACCATTCTAAATCATATGCCTTAAATAGAAGACTTACTCAAAGGTTCGTCTAGTCCTTTTTAAAACATGGTCCTGGCTTATCTCAAGATAGGACCTTCTAAGATAGATAGCCCGTTCATGGCGATTACACGAATTAAACCTTTACCAACTACTATTACGGTTGGGTATTGCACAGTCATCAGAAGGAATGTCAATCTTCCAAACCATAATACAACCTTCACAGTTTTAACCATCATCACTGTATTCTTTTGGCACAAGCTCCTATTATTATCCTCTTACCTTTAAAGTGTCGGCCACCTCTTTGGCCTTTCCTGATAGTAAAATTTCCTTACAGTCAATGTCACTTTAACCACCTCCAAATAAATTTTCTACCTTATTTCAATCACAGCTTATGTGAAAATGCTTTCCTTAAAATCTGATGAGTAAAAAAAAAATCACCATTTTTCCATAAGTTATTGCCTCAGTCTTTAGAGGTTAATCACTGTCACGACTGACTCTCAATCATACTTAGAACATCTTTTATCTTAGGCCCTAATTGCCCTGAACAATTTCGACCTTTACTGGTTCGATCCATACTTTCTTGTGGTTAAACACGTGCCCCACTTGGCATCATTATAATTACGTCATATTTCCTTTATCAATATTTCTATTCTTGAGAATTTTGAATATTACCTTTCTCATTGTAAAACCTCTAAGGTTATCCTTGAATCGTTCCTCCTGTATTCCCTAGATACAGGGCATATCAAAATACCATATACTAATACTAGAATCATTGTCTATATACTTTTGAAAAAAATTTCTCCACTGATTCTTTAAAGGTTGTTGTTACCTTAATCCTTTCCAATTCATACTGTCAAAACTCATACTATCCCTATTAAGGGTGAAATGCCAACCTTTATGCATTCCCCTAGGATTCATTTTAAGTTACCGATGTTCTATCCTTAATTCCACCTTTAAAAAGGTACATGCATCCTTCCATGGATAAATCAAGTCATATATCCCTGATAAGGGTGTCTTATTCAATCATTCCCACCTCGATAGTATATGCCGAATTTCACAATAACATCTGCATTCAAAATGAGGTCAATCAATATGGCCTCCAAAAGATAACAACGGTTATCCGCTTTTATTTCCTAGATTGGGTAACGATAACAAGGATGTTCTGGAAGATATTGGTCATGTTCAACGTGAACTTCTTCTTAATAATTCCTTATTTACTTTTGTTGTTTATCTCAACAGTCACCTCAATGTTGGGATATCTTTCATACCTGGCGTCTCCCTTTCTGGGTATCGAGCCACCGGTCTTACACTTCACATTCTTGAAGGTCACTTCCTTCATCCAATTTTCCTACTTTCTTACTTTCTTGTCTCCTTAGTCTATCCGCGTCTTATTATTTATCCTTCGAACTATCTAAAGGTTTCCTTGAATCCTCCCAACTTAAAGGGGATAAAATATATGTATCTCTTATGCCTTCAACCATCAATTTTAACTCATGGTAAATCACCCTCATCCTGACGATTACATACTTTTCTATTTCTATTGCTACGAGTCTTTAGGGTTTCCTCATACCCATCTTCCTTATCATTCCTCCAACTCTATCGCCTTTATGTTCCTTTCCACTTCAGTTTCTTTTTATTTTCGTTTCCATTACAACCATTACATGAACCAACACTACATAAGCATTGATTTCAACCATCCCGTCATTCTGGATTCGTGTCCTCAGAACGAATCTTGACAACTTTTACATCTTAGATTCATAATTCATCATACTCGTCTGCCTTTGTTCTGGCTCTAAAGCTTTTACACTATCTCCTTATCTCGCTCGACTTTTGCTTTCTTAGTCTAAATATTTCTTCCTACTCCCCATAATTGGAGTCATCTTTTAATTTAAAATCTTCATTTTCCACTTTATTATATTTCGGGTTCTTTATATCTTAATTGCGACCTCCCTGATTATCACGTTCAAGGTTTGCCCTTAATCTTATTCCTTGTGGGGGCATATTACTTGGAAAATTTTGAGAATCTCTGGATATTTGTCTTACTTACTTTGCTTAAGTCTTCCCCTCGTTTAGTCCTTGCACGATTGCAAATTATGAATTCTTAAGTTCGATAAACTTCATGACACTCTCTTAAGTGTTAATAGAGCAATTAACAATGTGATTTATCACAAACAAACTGATCTGAACTGAAATTAACGAATATATACATAACCATTTGTTCGAGGGTACCACAACTGAACATATTAAAGAGGATTACATCATATGAACTTATCGCTCCTATCCCAAAAGTACTACCATAGATAGTCATCTCGTCATTAAAACTAATCATTCATAACTTAGGCTAATCCTCCAAAAGCGGTGCTACATGAAACCCTTGTTTGATTGCTCTGGCTCTGCACACTACCATGGATTAAGAGATGCGAGCACGCACGACATCCCTAACCTGCTCCATCATAGAGGTGATGAGGTCTAAGATAGTCGCAAGTAGAGCTGGATCAACCTGACCCTCAAGATGGCCTCTAGCTGTAACACGGGTGGTAGCCTCAATCCTTTCCATGCTATACGCTAATCCTGCCGGAAGTATCCCACCCTCAATCCTTGGTGCAGTAAGTCAATCCAACAGATCACTCCTAACATTCCGGGCCTCTGACAGGCCACCCAAAGTCATATGATAATCAGCGATAAGAGAAGCCTGAGTGGTAGCATCTAGCAGTCCATGGGGTGCAGGTGGTGCAGACCCAGGAGATCCAAATGGATAACCAAGCACGGTATCAGGT
Source organism: Apium graveolens (assembly GCF_009905375.1). Classification (NCBI taxonomy): domain Eukaryota; kingdom Viridiplantae; phylum Streptophyta; class Magnoliopsida; order Apiales; family Apiaceae; genus Apium; species Apium graveolens. Next base: position 171,096,653 of record NC_133649.1, read on the forward strand.
GACAATGGTTCAGGGGATAAAGGTGGCATTTCCTCAGTATGTGCTGGGCTCTGTACAGGGGAGGGAACAGGAATTGGTGGAACCTCATGGGTATCTACAGGAGCCTCTGGAAGAGGGTCTGATACTGGTATAATTGGGGTCGTGGAAGGCCCCACTCCTTCTGCCCTCATTAACCTTTGTGCCCTTGGTAACTCTTCATCCTCTAGTGCCACCCTCGCGGCCATTCTTGCTCTAGTAGTCGCCCTGACTATGGTCATCTGTTCCTCAACGGTCCTTTCTACATTCTCATCAGGATCCTCCATGAGATCCTCCTCAGCCACAATCCTTTCCGAAATAACATCCTCAACCGCAACATTCTCTATCTGAACCTCATCCGGTCCCTCATTAGGGTACTCCATCGGATTCACAATTTGATCTCCAACTTGTAATAAAACATCCTCATGCTGATGCTCCTGAACCTCAAGGTTTGGTGCCCCGCTGCCCTATACGAGAACAAACTATGTTACTATCATGATACTTATAAGGGTTCCCGTAAGGGTTTTAACTGTCAGTGCTACGTTAGGTAGCCCGACTATGAACTTGGCAAGAGTTCTTATTATCTTAGTGAACTTATTATCTTAACGTCACATCATCTCTGAGGTTTATAACGCTTAGCTCTGATACCATTTCTGTAACACCCCCAAATCCGGGGTCGGGGATCCGGGTTGTCACGAGTTCCATTTCCCTTAATAACACCCAATCTTAATAATTACTCAACTACTCTATACTGTGACCCCATAATAAACACACACACCATACGTTATAGTCTCAGAGATGAACATCCAAAAAATAACCACAAGTCATTTTATTCCACAATTATCTGCCAATACACCTTAAAAGGTTTTCTGAATAAATTTACATTTCTTTGCCATTATTACAATTCATAATTATACATAAATCTGGTACATTAGAAGTTGAAAGCCTAGCCTATTGGTAGTTCCTACCTCAGCTACGGCGGCATCAATGCTTCTAGAAAACTGCGGAACGTCTCCTAATCACTTGCGAATCGGGAGCTTGGTCCTGTTCATCCTTTCTATCTGTTGTTGTGTGATGAAAGAAGAAAGCAAGGGTGAGCAGCAAGCCCACCAAAATAATATGTATAATGATTAATAGTATATGAGCCTTCTCTTAGTACTCATGAAAGTCTTGGTCAAAAGAAATGAACCAAGTTGATATCTTAATGCGATGAAGTCGCAAAATATTCAGTATATATATATACATATATACTTTTCAAAATATTGGAAGTCCTCTTCCATGCAATATATACACAAAGTCCCAGTGTATAACTGTATAAAAAAAATATCGTTGCAAGGTGATCTCATATATCTAACCTTGTCTCAACGTTTTTCTGAAAATCTTTGTCATACATAAGACAATTATTAATTAGATATAAGTTTAAAAGATGAAGTTACCAAATACTCCAATATACTTATATCTTTTCCAAATACTACTTGAACTACTACCGTTCAAGTTATAATTAATTTCAAAAGTTCATCACATAGATGAGACTATAAGACAAGATTTGAATAGATTAAATCTTTAAAATATTATCAAAATAAAATGAAGTTACGAGATACTTCATTTGATGTAAACATCATTTTGAAAACTTGACCCTGCCAACACCCAACAATCGCCTAACCGTAGCCTTTCTATCGAAGTGCTCTGGGTAGTGTTGCAGAAATTATCCAATTGGATGATGAACTCATTACGGGAGTTTGCCGCGCTAGGAAGACCACTTACGATGATCAGTCGTAGTAGTACAACCCCACCATTTTCTACATGTAGAGGAGAACCTGTCGGATTTACTTGTCAACCGAACACTGAACTCCTAAGGAATGGACCGCCTTAGCGGAACTTCCAGGCCATTTGGGCCAATAAAATAAGGCTGGGCCGGCGCTACTCGGCCACTTACGCCACTCCTAGTTCAGATGAAATCCATGACTCTGAAACGTAAAGCTCGTCCCCACTTTCCCCAAGTAGAAACTTGTTGATACGGCTCCACCAAGAAGTCGTATCTAGTTGGAAAGGAGAACTCACCGATATTTCCCAGGCGATGCCTGTTAATGGATTAACTTGTTCCAAGAATTTTACTTCCCGAGTATTGGGTAAGTAATCAATTCATTTATCAAAACAGCAACCTTGTTGCGAATATAAAACACACCACAGAGCCGGATCCCTCAGGTTTTGAGTGAGTATTTAAATCCCCTTCGAAAGGAGGATCATAAATATAAAAAAAAATGAGTTTTGGGATCCGCTCTAACTTTTAAAAATCATTTTGAAGACTCGCAAAACATTTTTAAGAATGTTTGGAGTGAAGCTGATTTAATGAAGTAAATCAGTCCCCAGAATATTTAGAAAATGTCTGAATATTATTATTTAAATAATATTCCCATAAAGAATAATCTTTATAAAATAATTGAAGTAGAAGTATTAAAACTTATACTTGAAATGAGTATTAAATAACCAAAGATATACTTATATGAAAGTACTATCTTTATTTGAATAATCGAAAATAAGTTTGATTATTGACACCTTATTCTTTAATAAAATAAAGAATATATCTCAGCAAATAATCGGAGTCATAGATCCTCAAATGAATATTCAAAAATATTCATTAAATAATATAAACTGAGTCATAATCCCTCGAATGAATATTCAAATAATATTCAGATAATAAAATAAAAGGAGTCATAAGTCCTCGAATGAATATTCAAAATAATATTCATTTAATATAAAGGAGTCATACGCCTTCGAATAATATTCGAAATAATATTCAATAATAAAATAAAGTTAAAGTTATCGAATAAACCTTATTCAATTAATAGTTTTGAAAACTATGACCATATATATATATAAGTATATATATATATATATATATATTTAAATCCATATATACAAAATCTACTCGGGATCCTCGACTCCCGGTTTTAGAAAATATTTTCACCTTTGGGTCCCTATACTAAGGGTATATGCAAATTACCGCTATCCTCTAGCATAGGTATTATCAACTGAATCAACAATTATATATGGAAAGAATACGAAACAGGCATGCATATATATATACCATAGCAGCATGCTTCAATATATTGCAACATTTGCTAATTAACCAACATGCATCTATCGCAAGATAATGCAAATACCTATATACATCACAACAACAGTTATAACTGGTAGAAAACTTGCCTGAGCGACTGGGGTTACGAATGGCTCGGGACGAGTCTGGTAACCTATAAACAACAAGTAAGTTGGAATTAAACCAAAGTCACTTGTAAATCTATACTTTAACTAACTTAGACTCTAACGCTTGTTTTGCGCTTACTGATTCTCTTAAGTCACTCGAGTACCCTCGGCTCCACCATTTTTTATAATTTAACCTTTATGAGTTTTAAGGCGATTCCTTCGCGAGTGTGTTACCAACTGCCTAACACACTTACCATAAATGTTTCATACATTAATTAACCCTTTTTGGTCTTTAACCTATGTTTCAAAGTAAGGCGAGGGGAAAAGTTTTGTTCGCGAAACGCCGTTACTTGAAACGGTCGTTTCTCCTAAACCGTGCATCGGAATCGAACGAAGTACATATCAAAACGAAGCTTGTAACATGAGCTATCTAGACATGGCAATGGTCATAAGCTAGCAGGGGGTTCTCGGGTCCTAATGTTATGCACAAAAACAGTCTAAAGAAAATCGGACGTTACGACGGCTATGTTTACGCGATTTCCCAATTTTAAACCATTCAAAACCAACCACAAACCAACCTCAAATCCAACATACAACCAACATCCATCCTTACCACATCATAACAACCCCAACCAATTCAATTTTAACATTCATACTTATGCCTAAGCTTAACTTTAACCATACTTAAGTTCTTTTTAATCAAAACAACAACATTTACCATTCCATTTCACTACCATTTCAAATCCCAAACTCTAATCATAACAACAAGCTACAATATCACCCTACTAATCAAAATCATCTTATAATACATAGGAATGTAGGGTTTGGAGATGATATACCTTCCTTGAAGTGGTGGGGGGAGCTAGGAAGCCTTAAGAAGCTTTGAGAAGTCTTAAGAATGCTTGGATCTTCAAGGAAAACAAGAAAAATTTCAAGTTAAAGACTTGAAAACACTATTCATTGTCTTCTTCTTTGATTAAACGAAGAAGATTGAGAAGGAATTAATGGCTTAAACTCATGATATAGCCCTAACTAAGCATAAAGATGATTAGGGAATTATCTTACCAATTTAGGATGCTTGGATCTTTGATTTTGAAATTCTTGCCCTTTAAAAAGCTAAAAAGCCGAGAGCAAGGATGAACAATGCCTTGGTTCTTCTTGATTTTGATGAAGAATGATTTTTTTGGCTTGGTTGATTTGGTTTTGTGTTTGATTTAGTCAATTACCTTGTTGCCCTTGAATTTGTGTGGTTCTCATTCAACCACACCTCCTTCCTTCCCATGTCATGCTTGTGTCATCCTCATGATGTCATCCTCCCCTCCTTGTCCCCTTCTCATTGGTTGGGTGACATCATCCTCTCTAATCCCTTTGATTAACTTCCTAATTGTTTGCCTAATGACCGCTGATCTGTTATACGGTTTGCTTAACTTTCGTTTTCATTTATCGTTTGAAGGATCATACCCGGGATCTTATTACTTAGGTTCCCTTAACCTTTCTCAATACATTATATTCCTTTTATGATCCTCTATTATAATCCTTTAATTTAAATCCGTTTTATCCTGTTACCTTATACTCAATCCTTTCCGTATCTAGTGGATTTCCGGGAAAAATCCAAGTGTTCGGAAATTGGATTCTGACGATCTTTACATAAACTTATATACCACATAGAGTACTAATAATATCCAGAAGATCAATAACAGAACCCCTACATAGTGTGGCAGGAAAAGTTTTCTCATTCAGCAAAAACACTATTCATAAGGGTTTCAAAAATTTCCCAAAAATTGGGGTTATTACACTCTTGCTGGCGGAGACGATGAAGATGAAGTTCTCTTCGAACGGCCACCAGATCACGTTTGATAACCTCTGGAAATTGAATCCAGAGATTGTGAGGAATGTTGGTGATAGGGTATGGAGTTGGAATTCCATTTAAAAAGACATGAACAGTCTCATCACCATAATTGTAGAACCAGCCAAATTCAGCCATTTGTGATGATAAGTGAAAAACGAGAGTGAGTTTGTGATAAAAGTGTGATGGGAAGGCTGATGTGAAGTGGTTGCTTATATAGGCAAGAGAATGCCAGGAGACGCAAAGAAATTGAATGCTGACAGGTAGAATTAATTCTACCTCGTCTCCCTAGACTGTGAAAAAGAATAACATTCGTTGGAAAGAGGAATCATGGTTTAAAACGCACAAGAAACAAGAAACAGTGGATTGTTCAAGGATGAATACCATTAATCCTAATCATAGTGACTATTAATCTTCCACTTCAACATATTCTAGTTCGAACTGAGACTGTTATCAAATTTCATTCACAGATAAGCCAAGTAAAGGATTAGACTTAGAAATCAGAACTTAGACCTATACCAGAACTTAACAGTCATCAGAACATAATTTCTTAACTCGAAAAAGGAATGCCCATCTTAGTAAATCCTCATACAAGTTCTGAGTTATAGACTTCAGAACTTAATCATCAGAACGTGTAACTAGAACTTGTCCTCAGAATTTGTGCAATAATGACACAATGACTGTTTATCTAAAATAACATAGACCACCACAGAAATTTTCATCATTCAGATGGAGTGATTAGTGTGTGTATTAAGCTAAATAACAGACAAAGAGTAAAGTCTGATTCACTTCAGTACATCTTAGAAATAAGGCATAACTAAAATTTTGCTAAAGAGCTGTCATTGTCCTGAAACCTACTGATAAATGAGTTCATGGTTGAGTCCACCTCAACTGTTTTGTGCTAATTTTATGCATCTTTTGAAATTCTATTTTACAGTGGCTTCTCAGTGTAAGTGAGTCACGACTGTGTATCAGAATTTATGCTATTATCTGAGTATTTCTCCAGTAATCATAGAGTGTGAAAAGTCACCAAGAAAATATTTTGCTTTTCTAATGCATATCTACTTAATACCAACAATGCACTTGGGTCGTCCCTTCCACATTTTACTCTAGATCTCAAAGGAGTACCTGATTTTATTCTTTGATCTTTTTGCTTTTTCTTTTGATAAGTGAGGTTTATCAGCACTTAGTACATTCAGCAGTTTTACTAGTATCAGAACTTAACAGATGAGTAGCATTATTCTAATTTATGACTTAGTAATAAGATATACAAAGTAAACTTAACTAAGCTCAATTATCAGAATTTGCTAGTATCATAGGGTTTCCACTGAAATAATTACTTCTTACATGGAATCATTTGTTTATTGAAGACTACTAGGTCAGTATCTAGCACAGTTATCCTCATAGGATTGAATAGGTACTTGAACAGACATATCACTTATCAGAGTTTAGAAACATATATCAGACAACAGTCAGTACTTAAAGACATTTATCAATTAAGCACAGAATACACAATGAGATTAATTCTGTAAATATTGAGCATAAAGTCCGATAACACAGAACAAGACTAAGCAGATTTAGAGAAAGAACCTGAAACCATTCCAAGTTCATTTACCAATCTTGTAAAAGTAGCTTCACACAGTGGTTTTGTGAAGATATCTGCAAGTTGTTGATCTGTGGGAACAAAATACAATTCCACTATACCTTCATCCACATGTTTCCTGATGAAGTGGTACCTGATGCTGATGTGCTTTGTCATTGAGTGTTGAACTGGATTACCTGTCATAGCAATAGCACTTTGATTATCACAGTAAATAGGGATTTTGAAATATGTTAACCCATAATCCAGTAACTGATTCTTCATCCAAAGAATCTGTGCACAACAGCTTCCTGCAGCAATATACTCTGCTTCTGCAGTTGATGTGGAAATTGACTTTTGTTTCTTGCTGTACCAAGAAACCAATCTGCCTCCAAGAAATTGGCAGCTTCCACTTGTGCTTTTCCTGTCAATTTTGCAACCTGCAAAATCTGCATCTGAGTAACCTATTAGTTTAAAATCTGATTCTCTAGGATACCATAATCCCAGAGCAGCTGTTCCTTTAAGATACTTAAAGATTCTTTTTACAGCTGTTAAGTGAGGTTCTCTTGGATCTGCTTGAAATCTTGCACAAAGACAGGTAGCATACATGATGTCAGGTCTAGTAGCAGTTAGATAGAGTAGAGAGCCAATCATACCTCTGTAGTCAGTAATATCTACTGATTTACGGGTATCCTTATCCAGTTTTATCGCAGTGGCCATTCGAGTGGATGCACTTGAACAATCTTGCATTCCAAATTTCTTCAGCAAGTTTCTGGTGTACTTGGTTTGACAAATAAAAGTGCCTTCCTCATTCTGCTTGACTTGAAGGCCCAGAAAATAGCTAAGTTCCCCCATCATACTCATCTGATATCTTGACTGCATTAGTTTGGCAAACTTTTTGTAACACCCCCAAATCCGGGGTCGGGGATCCGCGTTGTCACGAGTTCCATTTTCCTTAATAACACCCAATCTTAATAAATAATCAAGTATTCTGTATTGTGACCCCACAATAAATACACACACCACAAGTTATACTCTCAAAGATGAATATCCAAAATAATCACAAGTTATTTTATTCCAAAATTATATGTCATTACACCTTAAAAGGGTTTCTGAATAAATTTACATTTCTTTGCCATTATTACAATTCATAAATATACCTAATCTGGTACATCAAAAGTTGAAAGCCTAGACTATTGGTAGCTCCTACCTCAGCTACAACGACATCAACGCCTATAGGAAACTGCGGAACGTTTCCTATCCGCTCGCGAATTGGGAGCTTGGTCCTGTTCATCTTTTCTATCTGTTGTTGTGTGATGAAAGAAGAAAGCAAGGGTGAGCAGCAAGCCCACCAAAATAATATGTATAATGATTTACAGTATATGAGCCTTCTCATAGTACTCATGAAAGTCTTGGTCAAAAGAAATGAACCAAGTTTAATATCTTAATGCGATGAAGTCGCAAAATATTCAGTATATATACATATATACTTTTCAAAATCTTGGAAGTCCTCTTCCATGTATAATATACACAAAGTTCCAGTTTATAACTGTATAAAAATATCGTTGCAAGGTGATCTCATATATCTAACCTTGTCTCAACGTTTTTCTGAAAGTCTTTGATATGCATAAGATAATCATTTACTAGATATAAGTTTAAAAGATGAAGTTACAAGATACTCCAATATACTTATATCTTTTCCGAATACTACTTGAACTACCACCGTTCAAGTTATAATTAGTTTCAAAAGTTCATCACACTGATGAGACTACAAGATAAGACTTGAATAGATTCAATCTTTGAAATAGTTTGAAGGAAATGAAGTTATGATATACTTCATTAAGTCCCAATATATATATACACCTATATATATACATACGTTTCCTGAAAACCTCTGTCATGTAAAGTATGAACAGAATTGCAATATCCAATAAATTTGGAAAGGAAAGAATTTTGGCATAAACCTGATATCTTGCTGATCAGGCAAAGATACCAATAAGTAACCTTTTCTACTAGTAGATGGACGAATTCCCCACTGGTCATCACCCTGGTCGCAATAGGACCTTATGCTGGACTGCCACTCAGCCACTTATGCATTTGATGGACTCCCACTGAGCCACTTACACTATCATGGACGCCCACTGAGCCCATGTTGCTTATGCCGACTCGATAGATGGACTTACTTCCCGAACGTTGGGTAAGTAATCAATTCATTTACCAAAACTGCAACCTTGTTGCGAATATAAAATACACCACAGAGCCGGATTTCTCTGGTTTTGAGCGAGTATTTAAATCCCCTTTAAAAAGGAAGATCATAAATATAAAAATGAGTTTTGGGATCCGCTCTAACTTTTAAAAATCATTTTGAAGACTCGAAAACACTTTAAGGAGTGGTTGGAGCAATGCTGATTTGATAAAATAAATCAGTCCCAATGTATTTAGAAAATATCTGAATATTATTATTTAAATAATATTTCCATAAAGAATAATTGAGGTAGAAGTTGGAAAACTTATACTTGAAATGAATAGTAAATAATCAAAGATATACTTATACGAAAGTAATATCTTTATTTGAATAATCAAAACTAAGTTTGATTATCGAACATTATTCTTTAATAAAATAAAGAATATTAAATAATACGCGGAGTCATAATACCTCGAATGAATAGTATAAATAATATTCATTAAATAAATAAAGGAGTCATACATCCTCAAATGAATATCCAAATAATAATCATTAAATAATATAAACTGAGTCTTAAGCCCTCGAATGAATATTCGAAATAATATTCAATTAATACAATCAAAGGAGTCATAAGTCCTCGGATGAATATTCGAAATAATATTCAATAAATAAAATAAAGTTAAAATTATCGAATAAACCTTATTCGATTAATAGTTTTGAAAACTATAACCATATATATATATAATATATATAATATTCTCGGGAACATCGACTCCCGGTTTAGAAATATGTTCACCTTTTTATCCCCTATACTAAGGGTAAACTCAAATACCGCTTATCTCTAGCATAGGTATTATGCAACTATAAGCATTTGAACCAACATATATATAAATCAAGAATATGAAACAGGCATGCATATATACCATATCACATGCTACAATATATCGTAAGAATTTGCTAATAACAAATATGCATTTATCACAAGATCATGCATATATAGATATACATCACAACAACAGTATAACGGGTAGAAAACTTGCCTGAGTGCTCCCGTATAGACTTAAGCTTAGAGTGGGTCCGATAACCTATGAACAACAACATAAGTCGGAATTAAACCCCGGTCGCTTAAGAAACTAGACTTTAACCATTTAGAGTCCTAACGTTCGCTTTCCCGCTTAACGATTCACTTAAGTCGCTCGAGTACTCTCAGCTCCACCATTTTTAATAAATTAACCATTAAGGGTTTTAAGGAGATTCTTTCGCGAGTCCCTTATCAACTGCCTAATCCACTTAACATAATTGTTTCATACCCCAATTAGTCCTTTAAGGTCCTTAACCAAGGTTTCAAAGTAAGGCGAGGGGTAATGGTTCGGTCGTGAAACGCCGTTAATTAAAACGGTCGTTTCTCCTAAACCGTACATCGGAATCAAACGAACTACATATCAAAACGAAGCTCGTAACATGAACTATCTAATCATGGCAATGGTCAAAACCTAACAGGGACTTCTCGGGTCCTGATGTTAAGAGCAAAAACAGTCTAAAGTAAATCGGACATTACAACGGCTATGTTTACGCGATTTCCCAAATTTTTACCATTCCAAATTATATCAATCCAACTACCAATCAACAACAACTCAAGATACACATCAATGCTACTGATTTCAGTCATAATAAGCTCAAGGATCTCAATCCAATCATATATTATAACATCTCCAAATTCAACTAAACTACTTAACAATTAAGCTCGAATCATGCTTATCATTCAAATTACTACTCATCCATCCAAACCATCTCCAAACTTCAACATTCAAAATTATTAATAAAGGGTGTGAAGATTTATACCTTTCTTGGAGGGTGGAAAGTTACTAGGAAGTCTTATGGAGCCTCCTACAAGCTTGATCTTTCAAAAGAAATCAAGAACACAAAGTTAGGCTTTAAAGTTTCTAAAAGTCCGATTCAAAGAACTGTAAAAATGAGGGTCTTACCATGCTTATTTGGACGAGACTTGTGAACAAGAGTTGTAGGCCATCTCAATACCTTTCCAACGAGCTATAGAACACAACATTTAAGTGAGTATTGAAGGAGATATGGCAGTTTGAAGTTGATGTGTTTATTTTGGCCGAGAGCTTGATGAAGAAAAGGGAAGAGCTTTTGTGTTTTTTGAGATTTGTTTTGGTTTGCCTTGGTTGGTTGACTTTGATTTGTTTTAATCATTTTTAACCATGAAAAATTGTGTGGTTATAAATAAACCACACTTCTTTCCCTTATGTCATGCTTTGGTCATCATGTGATGTCACCCTCCACACTTGTCCTCTTCTTGTTGGTTTGATGACATCATCATTCCTAACCTCCTTGATTAACTCTTAATTGCTTGCCTAATGACCGTTGATCTGTTATACGGTTCGCTTAACTTTCGTTTTCGTTTATCGTTTGAGGGATCATACCCGGGATCTTATTACTTAGGTTTCTTTAACCTTTCTCAATACATTATGTTCCTTTCATGATCCTCTCTTTTAATCCTTGAATTTAAATCCTTTTTATTCTGTTACCTTATACTCAATTTTTTCTGTATCTGGTAGATTTTCGGGAAAAATCAAAGTGTTCGAATTTGGATTCTGACGATCTTTACATACACTTATTTATCATATAGAGTACTAATAATATCTCAGAATATCCATAAAAGAACCCCTACCTAGTGTGGCATGAAAAGTTTTCTCATTCAGCAAAAACACTATTCATAAGGGTTTCAAAAATTTTCCAAAAATTGGGGTTATTACAGTCTCCCCTCCTTAAAAGGATTCCGTCCTGGAATCAGATAGAAAATAAATAGGGATACTTTCTTAACATTGCACTTTCTAACTCTCGAGTAAATTTTCCCACATTGTGGTTCTTCCATCAAACTCTGACTAGTTTGATAACCCTTCTCCTAAGCACTTGTTCCTTTTCGATCTATAACCCTTTCTGGTTGCTCCCTATAGGTTATGTCTGGTCGCATGCCTATGCGCTCATATGCCCCTATTTATCTGGCATCCGAATTACACTTCCTTAACATTGATACGTGAAACACGTTATGAACTTGCTACATGTTCGGGGGTAGGGCTAGCTCATATGCTAACTTCCCAAACGTCTTAATATATCCAAGGGTCCAACAATTCTTGGACTTAAACTTTCCTTTCTTTCCAACCCTCATCAATTCTTTTTAGGGGAATACTTTTAACAATACAAGGTTCCCTCATTCATACTCTTTGTCCTTTCATTGTCAAATCAGCATACTTCTTATGTCCATCTTGGGCTACTACTAGCCGTCCTCTGATTAGATCTATTATATCCCTGGTCCTTTGGACTACTGCGGGTCCGAGCATCTTGCGCTCTACAACTTCATCCTAACATAAGGGAGATCGACATTGTCTTCCCTCAAAGATCTCATAAGACGACATCTCAATACCTGACATACGATCTATTATCGTGAGAAAACTCATCCGCGTTAAGTGATCATTCCAAATTCTTCCAAGTCTATTGCACAGACTCTTATTATAGCTTTTAGCATTAGAGCTTTTGCTTCTTAATCCCCATTCTTTTCCAGTTCGTAATCGCTACTACCTTCCGTTCCTAATATTATACTGGTTATACTTTTGCTCATTAGCGTTCTATAACCTTGTAATAACCACGTCAACCTTAGTATCACGAATGTGTTTCCATTCCGAATACTACCACAACTTTATTACTCCTTTTTCAGCTGTTTCTATTTCCCAAAGTTTGATCAATCATATAGAAGTAAAGGAATTTATTGAGAGATCACTATGATCATGAACACTTGTTTCATTGCATAGTTAGTACAGAAGGTGGCCGGCCTTTAGTACTTGACAAGCAATTAAACAACAGGTGGTATCCTACTAGGCTTCTATCACACAGATAGATAGTCATTCGGCAATACCTCCCCTTCTGGAAGGGTTGTTCTTCTCAGCTTACATGAAATGAAAAGAAGAGAAAATGACGAACTGAAGATAATTGTATATATAAAATATACTCCTACAAAATATCTGGCTTGGAATCTACCTCTGAACTATAGAGGTTTGTCATAGGAGAACAAAACATATATGTATTTATATCAACATCAAGTATTATCGCATCGCATTTCACATGCTTAAATATTTACTATTCCATCCATCATTCTATGGACCCATGCTCTTGCTCGAGCTTATACACAATCACCTTTGAAACTCCCTCGACATCGAAAATCGAATATGGGTTTTCATTCTAGACATCACCGTTACTAGAATTCTATGCTTGCACTGCAACCTTCCTCGTATAGTAATACGACTCTCTTTTCATAAGAGGGAATAAATATTCAATAGGTAGATACTCTACTTAATTAGTCTATCAATGATAACTTATACACTACCACGACCCGATTAGTGGTACTCAATCTCAACATCCATTCCAATACAGCTCTCACGGTTGTAATCAGCTCATTACTCGCAGAATCCTTGCTGCCTTACTATGGTCCACCACTGACCTACTGTCATCATTCATTTCCATGAAATCTTAATATCTAACCATACGGAGTCCATACATGTCGTATAGAATACTTCTAAGGAGTTAACATAACCACCAATCATAATTCATGAAGAACACTCCAGATCCTGATGTACATTCATGACATGAAGCAGATAAAATTGCAGAAGAGTTTCAATCAAAGCAACGATAGCAGGTTAATACCATTCTTAATCATATGCCTTCAATAGAAGACTTAACTCAAAGGTTCATCTAGTCCTTTTTGGAAACATGGTCCTGGCTTATCTCAAGATAGTATCTTCTGAGATAGATAGCCCGCTCATGGCAATTACACGAATTAAACCTTTACCAACTACTATTACGGTTGGGTATTGCACAGTCATCAGAAGGAATGTCAATCTTCCAAACCATAATACAACCTTCACAGCATTAACCATCATCACTGTATTCTTTTGGCACAAGCGCTTATAATTATCCTCTTACCTTTAAAGTGTCGGCCACCTCTTTGGCCTTTCCTGATAGTAAAATTTCCTTACAGTCAATGTCATTTTAACCACCTCCAAATAATTTTCTACCTCATTTTAATCACAGCTTATGTGAAGATGTTTTCCTTAAAATCTAATGAGTAAAAAAAAATATCACCATCTTTTTCCATAAGTTATTGCCTCAGTCTTTAGAGGTTAATCACTGTCACGACTGACTTTTAATCATACTTAGAACATCTTTTATCTTAGGCTCTAATTGCCCTGAACAATTTCGACCTTTACTGGTTCGATCCATACTCTCTCGTGGTTTAACACGTGCCCCACTTGGCATCATTATAATTACGTCATATTCCCTTTATCAACATTTCTATTCTTGAGAATTTTGAATATTACCTTTCTCCTTGTAAAACCTCTAAGGTTATCCTTGAATTGTTCCTCCTGTATTCCCTAGATACAGGGCATATCAAGATACCATTTATTAATACCAGAATCATTGTCTATATACTTCTGAAAAATTTCTCCACTGATCCTTAAAGGTTGTTATTACCTTAATCCTTTCCAATTCATATTGTCAAAACTCATACTATCCCTATTAAGGATGAAATGCCAACCTTTATGCATTCCCCTAGGATTCGTTTTAAGTTACCGATGTTCTATCCTTAATTCCACCTTTAAAAAGGGTACATGCATCCTTCCATGGATAAATCAAGTCATACATCCCTGATAGGGGTGTCTTATTCAATCATTCCCACCTCGATAGTATATCCCTAATTTTCACAATAACATTTGTATTCAAAATGAGGTCAATCAATATGGCCTCCAAAAGATAACAACGGTTATCTGCTTTTCTTGCCTAATTTGGTAACGATAACAAGGATGTTCTGGAAGATATTGGTCGTGTTCAACGTGAACCTCTTCTTAATAATTCCTTATTTACTTTTGTTGTTTAATTCAACAGTCATCTCAATATTGGGATATCTCTCATTTCTGGTGTCTCCCTTCCTGGGTATCATGCCACCGGTCTTACATATACTTCACATTCTTGAAGGTCACTTCCTTCATCCAATTTTCCTAATTTCTTACTTCCTTGTCTCCTCAGTCTATCCGCGTCTCAATATTTATCCTTCGAACTATCTCAAGGTTTCCTCAAATCCTCCCAACTTACAGGGGATAAAATATATGTATCTCTTATTCCTTCAATCATCAACTTTAACTCATGGTGAATCACCCTCATCCTGACAATTACATACTTTTCTATTTCTATTGCTACGAGTCTTTAGGGTTTCCTCATACCCAACTCCCTTATCATTCCTCAGACTCTATTGCCTTTATATTCCTTTCCACTTCAGTTTCTTTTTATTTTCCTTTCTCTTATCATTATTTCATGAACCCACTAATCATTGACTTCAAGCATCACATCGTTCTGGGATTCTTGTCATCAGAACGAATCTTGACAACTTTTACAACTTAGCTTCATATTTCATCATACTCGTCCGCCTTTGTTCTGACTCTAAAGCTTTTACACTATCTCCATAACCTTGGGAATTACTTTCCCGAAAACAATTGACTGAACTTTAATCAGTTTATTCTAACCTCTGGCTCCGTGCCTTTCTTGGTCTTTCACCAGTGGTGGCCCTTCTCTTAGGAGGGTAAGTGACAAAAACAGTCTTTTGTGATTCGTCCATCACTTAGAATCTCAAATGATTCCTATATTTCCTTTAGCAAGGTTCTTGCCTCGACTGGTTCAGCTTATTCCTTGGAACTCTAAGGGCTTAGCGACTTAAAGGCCCTGAAAGAATTTCTCACCGCATTGTTTCCTCAAGGTGGTGGTTGGGGATAGTAGTCTAAGTTCTTTTTAGACAGGTCCATGAATTGCCCTATAGGAGTACCGTCTCAGGTCTCCTTTCCTTACTCGTCTTTCTGTTTCCTTAGTATGAAATGTGTCATCCTTCTCCCATACTTGGGGTTATCTTATACGTTAAAATCCTCATTTTCCACTTCATTATGTTATTGGTTCCTTCTATCTTGATGGCGTCCTCCCTGACTATCACATTCAGGATTTGCCCTAATTCTTATTCCTCAAACTAGCTTTCATCTAAGATCTCATCTTTAAGCTCTTGAACATTTGGAACCCAAATTCTGTAGGAATACCTCATTATTCCCTTATCATCTTTCTCGGTATTAATCTTTTATCTAATTGTTAGCTCTCTGCCTTCATTCATCACTTTTTCTGGAACAATATGTTCTCTTCCGATAATTCGGACTATATTGCAATCTCAAACATCTTTTCGGTACCGGCTCCGGTTACCTTCACTTCTATTTCCATTTTCTCAAAATCTCTTATAAAATCTCTCAAAGACATGATCATCTTGAGTCTCTCCTTTTTACTAAGGGCATCAGCCACCACATGGGCTTTCCCCGAATGATACAGAATCTCCCAATCATAATTCTTGATTAGCTCTAACCGCCTCCTCGGGCGTATGTTGAGCTCTTTCTACGTGAAAATATACTAGAGCTCCTATGGTTTGTGAATCTCACACTTCTCTCCATACAAGCAGTGCCTCAAATCTTTAGGGCAAAACTATTGTCATGAGCCCAAGCTCATGGGTAGGGATATCGAATTTTAAATTCCCTTAATTGTCTTGACGCGTACGCGATTACCTTGTTGTGCTGTATAAGAAGCACCCTAATTCCTTATGCGAAGCGTCAATACAAATCACAAAATCTCCTTTTTCCATCCGACAATGCCAACATAGGGGCCGTCATCAACCTTTGCTTTAGTTGTTAAAAGCTTTTCTCGTATTTCTCTGTCCATTCAAACTTCTCAGTATTACGAGTAAGCCGCGTTAAAGGGGCTACTATCTTTACAAACTTGAACGAACCTCCGGTAGTGACCGGCCAATCCTACCTCTGGTAGTTTCCCTAACCATGGTCATCAATTCCTCAATGGTCCTTTATTCATTCTTGTTAGGATCTTCCACGAGATCCTCCTCAGCAACAATCCCATCTAGGACAACATTCTCAACCATTACATCCTCAATATGAACATCATTCGGTCCTGCGTTAGGACGCTCTATCGGATCCACCATCCGTTCTCCAATTAGTAATAAAACATCATCGCGCTGTCACTTCTCAACCTCAGGGTTCGGAGTCCCGCTACCATATAAGATAACGAACTACGCTACTATCACGATATTTATAAGGGTTCCCATAAGGGTTTTAACTGTCAGTACTACGTTAGGTAGTCCGACTATGAACTTGGCAAGAGTTCTTTTTATCTTAGTGAACTTATTATCTTAACGTCACATCATCTCTAAGATTTATAACGCTTAGCTCTGATACCACTTCTGTAACACCCCCAAATCCGGGGTCGGGGATCCGGGTTGTCACGAGTTCCATTTCCCTTAATAACACCCAATCTTAATAAATAATCAACTATTCTGTACTGTGACCCCACAATAAATACACACACCACAAGTTATACTCTCAGAGATGAATATCCAAAAATAATCACAAGTTATTTTATTCCAAAATTATATGTCATTACACCTTAAAAGGGTTTCTGAATAAATTTACATTTCTTTGCCATTATTACAATTCATAAATATACCTAATCTGGTACATCAAAAGTTGAAAGCCTAGACTATTGGTAGCTCCTACCTCAGCTACAACGACATCAACGCCTATAGGAAACTGCGGAACATTTCCTATCCGCTCGCGAATTGGGAGCTTGGTCCTGTTCATCTTTTCTATCTATTGTTGTGTGATGAAAGAAGAAAGCAAGGGTGAGCAGCAAGCCCACCAAAATAATATGTATAATGATTTACAGTATATGAGCCTTCTCATAGTACTCATGAAAGTCTTGGTCAAAAGAAATGAACCAAGTTTAATATCTTAATGCGATGAAGTCGCAAAATATTCAGTATATATACATATATACTTTTCAAAATCTTGGAAGTCCTCTTCCATGTATAATATACACAAAGTTCCAGTTTATAACTGTATAAAAATATCGTTGCAAGGTGATCTCATATATCTAACCTTGTCTCAACGTTTTTCTGAAAGTCTTTGATATGCATAAGATAATCATTTACTAGATATAAGTTTAAAAGATGAAGTTACAAGATACTCCAATATACTTATATCTTTTCCGAATACTACTTGAACTACCACCGTTCAAGTTATAATTAGTTTCAAAAGTTCATCACACTGATGAGACTACAAGATAAGACTTGAATAGATTCAATCTTTGAAATATTTTGAAGGAAATGAAGTTATGATATACTTCATTAAGTCCCGATATATATATACACCTATATATATACATACGTTTCCTGAAAACCTCTGTCATGTAAAGTATGAACAGAATTGCAATATCCAATAAATTTGGAAAGGAAAGAATTTTGGCATAAACCTGATATCTTGCTGATCAGGCAAAGATACCAATAAGTAACCTTTTCTACTAGTAGATGGACGAATTCCCCACTGGTCATCACCCTGGTCGCAATAGGACCTTATGCTGGACTGCCACTCAGCCACTTATGCATTTGATGGACTCCCACTGAGCCACTTACACTATCATGGACGCCCACTGAGCCCATGTTGCTTATGCCGACTCGATAGATGGACTTACTTCCCGAACGTTGGGTAAGTAATCAATTCATTTACCAAAACTGCAACCTTGTTGCGAATATAAAATACACCACAGAGCCGGATTTCTCTGGTTTTGAGCGAGTATTTAAATCCCCTTTAAAAAGGAAGATCATAAATATAAAAATGAGTTTTGGGATCCGCTCTAACTTTTAAAAATCATTTTGAAGACTCGAAAACACTTTAAGGAGTGGTTGGAGCAATGCTGATTTGATAAAATAAATCAGTCCCAATGTATTTAGAAAATATCTGAATATTATTATTTAAATAATATTTCCATAAAGAATAATTGAGGTAGAAGTTGGAAAACTTATACTTGAAATGAATAGTAAATAATCAAAGATATACTTATACGAAAGTAATATCTTTATTTGAATAATCAAAACTAAGTTTGATTATCGAACATTATTCTTTAATAAAATAAAGAATATTAAATAATACGCGGAGTCATAATACCTCGAATGAATAGTATAAATAATATTCATTAAATAAATAAAGGAGTCATACATCCTCAAATGAATATCCAAATAATAATCATTAAATAATATAAACTGAGTCTTAAGCCCTCGAATGAATATTCGAAATAATATTCAATTAATACAATCAAAGGAGTCATAAGTCCTCGGATGAATATTCGAAATAATATTCAATAAATAAAATAAAGTTAAAATTATCGAATAAACCTTATTCGATTAATAGTTTTGAAAACTATAACCATATATATATATATAATATATATAATATTCTCGGGAACATCGACTCCCAGTTTAGAAATATGTTCACCTTTTTATCCCCTATACTAAGGGTAAACTCAAATACCGCTTATCTCTAGCATAGGTATTATGCAACTATAAGCATTTGAACCAACATATATATAAATCAAGAATATGAAACAGGCATGCATATATACCATATCACATGCTACAATATATCGCAAGAATTTGCTAATAACAAATATGCATTTATCACAAGATCATGCATATATAGATATACATCACAACAACAGTATAACGGGTAGAAAACTTGCCTGAGTGCTCCCGTATAGACTTAAGCTTAGAGTGGGTCCGATAACCTATGAACAACAACATAAGTCGGAATTAAACCCCGGTCGCTTAAGAAACTAGACTTTAACCATTTAGAGTCCTAACGTTCGCTTTCCCGCTTAACGATTCACTTAAGTCGCTCGAGTACTCTCGGCTCCACCATTTTTAATAAATTAACCATTAAGGGTTTTAAGGAGATTCTTTCGCGAGTCCCTTACCAACTTCCTAATCCACTTAACATAATTGTTTCATACCCCAATTAGTCCTTTAAGGTCCTTAACCAAGGTTTCAAAGTAAGGCGAGGGGTAATGGTTCGGTCGCGAAACGCCGTTAATTAAAACGGTCGTTTCTCCTAAACCGTACATCGGAATCAAACGAACTACATATCAAAACGAAGCTCGTAACATGAACTATCTAATAATGGCAATGGTCAAAACCTAACAGGGACTTCTCGGGTCCTGATGTTAAGAGCAAAAACAGTCTAAAGTAAATCGGACATTACAACGGCTATGTTTACGCGATTTCCCAAATTTTTACCATTCCAAATTATATCAATCCAACTACCAATCAACAACAACTCAAGATACACATCAATGCTACTGATTTCAGTCATAATAAGCTCAAGGATCTCAATCCAATCATATATTATAACATCTCCAAATTCAACTAAACTACTTAACAATTAAGCTCGAATCATGCTTATCATTCAAATTACTACTCATCCATCCAAACCATCTCCAAACTTCAACATTCAAACTTATTACTAAAGGGTGTGAAGATTTATACCTTTCTTGGAGGGTGGAAAGTTACTAGGAAGTCTTATGGAGCCTCCTACAAGCTTGATCTTTCAAAAGAAATCAAGAACACAAAGTTAGGCTTTAAAGTTTCTAAAAGTCCGATTCAAAGAACTGTAAAAATGAGGGTCTTACCATGCTTATTTGGACGAGACTTGTGAACAAGAGTTGTAGGCCATCTCAATACCTTTCCAACGAGCTATAGAACACAACATTTGAGTGAGTATTGAAGGAGATATGGCAGTTTGAAGTTGATGTGTTTATTTTGGCCGAGAGCTTGATGAAGAAAAGGGAAGAGCTTTTGTGTTTTTTGAGATTTGTTTTGGTTTGCCTTGGTTGGTTGACTTTGATTTGTTTTAATCATTTTTAAACATGAAAAATTGTGTGGTTATAAATCAACCACACTTCTTTCCCTTATGTCATGCTTTGGTCATCATGTGATGTCACCCTCCACACTTGTCCTCTTCTTGTTGGTTTGATGACATCATCATTCCTAACCTCCTTGATTAACTCTTAATTGCTTGCCTAATGACCGCTGATCTGTTATACGGTTCGCTTAACTTTCGTTTTCGTTTATCGTTTGAGGGATCATACCCGGGATCTTATTACTTAGGTTTCTTTAACCTTTCTCAATACATTATGTTCCTTTCATGATCCTCTCTTTTAATCCTTGAATTTAAATCCTTTTTATTCTGTTACCTTATACTCAATTTTTTCTGTATCTGGTAGATTTTCGGGAAAAATTAAAGTGTTCGAATTTGGATTCTGACGATCTTTACATACACTTATTTATCATATAGAGTACTAATAATATCTCAGAATATCCATAAAAGAACCCCTACCTAGTGTGGCATGAAAAGTTTTCTCATTCAGCAAAAACACTATTCATAAGGGTTTCAAAAATTTTCCAAAAATTGGGGTTATTACACTTTTTGCAAAGTTTGTCATTTGTAGATCCAAAAATGATATCATCAACATAAATCTGGACCAGAAGTAAGTCCTTTCCATGGTTGAGGTAGAACAGTGTTTTTTCTATTGTCCCTCGGTTGAATCCACTTTCCAGAAGAAACTGAGCTAAAGTCTCACACCATGCTCTAGGAGCTTGCTTAAGTCCATAAAGTGCTTTGTCAAGCCTGTAGACATAATCTGGATGTTTGGTATCTACAAAACCTGGAGGTTGTTCAACATATACCTCCTCCTCCAATTCTCCATTGAGAAAAGCACTTTTCACATCCATTTGAAAGACAGTAAACTTTTTGTGAGCAGCATAAGCCAAGAATATCCTTATGGCTTCTAACCTAGAAACTGGTGCAAATGTTTCATCATAATCAATTCCCTCCTGTTGAGAATATCCTTTTGCAACCAGCCTTGCCTTATTCCTTGTAATTATACCATCACTGTCAGTTTTGTTTCTGAATACCCACTTTGTACCAACAACAGATCTATTCTTTGGTCTTGGCACTAGGGTCCAGACTTTGTTTCTTCCAAATTCATTCAACTCTTCCTGCATTACTTGCACCCAATCAGCATCTTGAAGAGCTTCTTCCCCTTTCTTTGGCTCAGTCTGAGAGAGAAAAGAATTGTAAAGACATTCATTTGAAGTACCTGTTCTAGTTCTGACACCTGCATCAGGATTTCCAATTATCAAATCAGGTGTATGTGATTTTGTCCACTTCCTTGCAGATGGAAGGTTTTCTCTAGAACTAGATGCTCCCCCAAGATCCATGCTATTTTCATTTTCATTTTCTGATGCTCCCCCTGAAACTATGCTCTCTGAGTTGGATTCTTCAGTATTTAGATTTTCAGCACTATCAGAACTTGGCTTATCAGAACTTGAAGAGCCAGATGTATGTTCTGATGTTTCTTGAGATGTGGTAGGATCTTGAGTATGCTCCCCCTGCATAGGTGCATCTTCCTTTGACGTAGTCTCCACAGTTTCAATAACATCAGAGTTTAGTCCATCAGAGTTTACAGTATCAGGACTTAGACTATCAGGATTTTCTGTATCAGAATTTGAGTCTTCATTTTCAAATCTCAGCTGATCATGGTCAATGAAATCTTCAAGACCAGTAATCTTTTTGTCATCAAAAGAGACATTGATAGATTCCATGACCACTTTTGTTCTCAAATTATAGACTCTGAAGGCTTTTGTGGAAAGTGGATATCCAACAAAGATTCCTTCATCAGCTTTTAGATCAAACTTTGATAGCTGTTCAGGATGAGTCTTGAGAACAAAACACTTGCATCCAAATACATGAAAATATTTCAGATTTGGCTTCTTTTTCTTCACCATCTCATATGGTGTTTTTCCATGCTTGTTAATGAGTGTTGCATTTTGAGTAAAACAAGCAGTCTGCACAGCTTCAGCCCAGAAATAGGTTGGAAGTTTTGCTTCTTCAAGCATTGTACGTGCAGCTTCAATGAGAGTTCTATTCTTCCTTTCAACAACTTCATTTTTCTGTGGAGTTCCAGGAGCAGAAAATTCCTGCTTTATTCCATGGCTTTTGCAGAACTCTTCCATTATCAAATTCTTGAACTCAGTGCCATTATCACTTCTTAAAACTTTCACAGAATCTTTGACCATTTTATCCAGATGTTTGATATGATCAATCAAGGTTGATGCAGTTTCACTTTTTGTATGCAAGAAATACACCCATGTGTATCTGGTGAACTCATCCACTATGACCAACGCATACTTCTTCTTTGCAATAGACATGACATTTACTGGATCAAATAGATCAACATGTATTAGATGATAAGGCTCAAGAATTGATGATTCAGTCTTGCTCTTGAATGAAGATTTTCTTTGTTTGGCTTTCTGATATGAATCACAAAGACCATCAGGAGCAAATACTGTGTTTGGCAATCCTCTCACAAGATCTTTCTTGACCAGTTCATTTATATTGTTGAAATTTAAATGAGAGAGTTTCTTATGCCAATTCCAGCTTTCTTCAATTGATGCTCTACTCATTAGACAGATTGCAGAACCATCAGTACTTGTTGAAAGCTTAGCTTCATAAATGTTACCACGCATGTATCCTTTCAGAACAACTTTGCCTTTAGATTTAATCACAATTTCACATTATTCTTCAAAGAAATCAACATGATAACCTCTGTCAAAGATTTGACTTATACTCAGTAGGTTGTGTTTAAGTCCTGAGACTAGAGCTACTTGTTTAATTATGACATTTCCAAGATTGATATTGCCATATCCCAATATTTTTCCAATGTTGCCATCTCCATAAGAAATACTTGGGCCAGCTTTCTCCACAAAGTCTGATAGCAGGGCCTTATTTCCAGTCATATGTCCTGAACATCCACTGTCCAGAACTAGAATATTTTTCCTGTTGCCCTGCAATCACAAAGACCACTAATTATTAATTTTAAGGACCCAGACTTGCTTGGATCCTTTGGCCTTATTAAGTTTGTTAACATTTGCAGCGGATTTAGCATCAGAGTTTATGTTAACATTTTTCTTATCAGAACTTACACTATCAGACTTTGAATCAGAATTTACACTAGAAGGAACAATGGAAACTTTCTTCAAAGAAGGTTTTATTTGATAATAATGATAGTACAAACTATGATATTCCTTACAAGTATAAATGGAATGCCATAAACTACCACAATGAAAACAAGGATTTTGTGGTTTGTATCTAACAGACTGACTCTTAACTCCTGATTTTGAAGGTAAGGAGTTAATATTCTTATTCTTCCTGCAAAAAGAAGCCAGATGGTTAGAACTTCCACAGTTATGACATGTTTTCCTAGGAGCATCAGGAACAGGTTTATAATCATTGCTTTTATTCACACCTTCCTTTCCATTCCTATTTTTCCTAGGTGATTTTACCTTGTTTGCATTCTTGACATCTTTCAGCTTATGCTTAAGCTGCTTCTTTGTCATTAAGCCTATGTTCACTTCAGCTGTCTTTTCCTGTTTTAGTTTATCAGAAGTTAATTTCTTTGTAACTTCTGATTTTTCATTTTCAGACTTTACAGTTACAAACTTAACAGGTTTTAACTTTGGCTTTTGTTTATCAACAGACTTAATTTCTTCAGTTCCTTTATCTTTCTTATCTTCTCCATAACCTAAGCCCTCTTTCCAGTTTCCACTACTTAGCAAATTTTGAGTTGTTTTGCCAGAGTTAGTCCAAGTCCTGATAATCTCTCTTTCCTTTTCTAACTCAGTTTTTAGAGATTCATTTAATTTTAGCACTTCATTCCTAACATAAAAAGCATCATCTCTATCCTTCTGAGTTTGATGGAACATGACTAACTCTTTTTCTAAGAAATCATTTCTTTTCTTAAATGCAAGATTTTCAGAAGTTAATCTTTCATATGTTAAAGTTTAATCTCTATAGCTAACAAACATGGTTTTAAGATATCTTCTCAACTCATTAATATCATCAGTATGAAAAGCATAAGTAGTCTGAGGTACCTTTGTTTCAGCAGCTTCAGAACTGCTCTCAGCATTTTCTTTATCAGCATTTGCCATCAATGCATAGTTTTCCTCACTTTCAGAGTCTGAGGTGTCTGTCCAGCTTTTCTGCTTTGTGACAAGAGCCTTGCCTTTGTCACCCTTTACCTTCTTGCAGTCAGGAGATATGTGGCCTTTCTCACCACAGTTATAGCATTTAACATTGGTGTAATCTCCTCTGTCAGACTTTCCTCCTCTGCCTTCAGATCTTCTGAAATTCTTCTTATCAGAACTTATGCCTTTCCTGGAAAACTTCTTTCCCTTCCTGAACTTCCTGTATGCAATCTTTGTGATTCCTTTCACCATAAGAGCACACAGCTTCATCATCTCCTCATTAGCATCAGTCTCAGGCAAGCTTTCAGAATCTGAGTCATCATCACTCTCAGAACTTGATGACTCGGTATCAGACTTTATGAAAAGAGCTTTTCCCTTGTCTTTCTTTGAGGAAGCTGCTTTGGGGAATTCTTCTTCATCCTTAAGAGCAACTGTCCTTGACTTTCCTCCTTTCCTCTTGCTTCTTTGTTCCATCTCCAGCTCATGAGTCTTGAGCATTCCATAGATTTCGTCAAGAGTTGTTTCATCAAGATTGTAGTTGCCTCTTATTGTCGTTGCCTTCAAATCCCAGCATTCAGGAAGAGCTAACAGGAACTTAAGGTTTGAATCTTCAAGATCATACTCTTTATCAACCAATGACAAATCATTCAAAAGTTTGACAAATCTATCATATAAATCATTCAATGACTCATTAGTCTTTGAGTCAAAGTGTTCATACTCTTGAGTGAGTATTGTCTTCCTGTTCTTCTTAATTATGTCAGTTCCCTGACACCTTGTTTCCAGAGCATCCCATATCTCCTTAGCAGTCTTGCAGTTGATTACCCTGTTTGACATTACATTATCAATGGCACTATGCAGTAAGTGTCGTACCTTAGCATCCTTAGCAATTGATGCTATGTCTTCAGCAGTATAATCACTCTTCTCCTTTGGTACGGTCTTTGCTGCTTCACCTGCAACTGCAACAGCGAGTTTGGTTGGTTTGTGAGGGCCTTCCTTGATTCTATCAAGGTATTCTGGATCTGTTGCTTCCAGGAACATGGTCATCCTTACCTTCCATATGGGATATTTAGATGGTCTCAGTATGGGAACTCTGATGGTCTCATACCGACTCTGAATTTATGTCTTTGGTGGTTCCTCAGTTTTGGTAGGCTTAGTTGGAGTTTCTGTGTTCGACATGATTGTGTTTGGATCTTTAACTGTATGTATGTTAACAGATAGGCTCTGATACCAATTGTTAGGTCACACACACACTGTAGAGGGGGTGAATACAGTGTATAGTACACTCAAATCGAACTTTAAGAACTTAAGTAACAGAAAACAAACTTTATTGAAACAATAAACTCTGTTACAGTATGGAACTGTTACCTCTCAGTGATGAACAAATATCACGAGAGCTGCTAGGGTTACAATGAATAATCTTCTCTAATAATGATAACACTTTTAGTGTAAACCCTATATCTGTGTTTATATACTACACAGTTACAAGATAATCGCTAATTGATATGGAATATAATTTTGCTTCCTAAAATATATCAATCAGGTATCTTTTCTTCCAAGTATTCCATTCTTTACAGAATTCCTTCTTCATGCATATCTCTTCTTATGTTTATCTTGATCTTCTTTCCTTTAATCAGCTACTGTCCTTATCTGATTGTCCTTCAGCACTTAAGTTCTGATATCTATCTTCTGACGATTATCTCCTGATAACATATGTACTGATATCCTTAAGTCCTGACTTCCAGTATAAGTACTGATCAACAGTTAAGTACTGATTTATCCTGTTCAAGTAAGATCTGAAAGCTAAACATAAAACATATTAGCCATGACATTATCAAATATATCTGACATTAACTCCTTAGAAGAATTTGATACGACAGGTATGGACTCCGTATGGTTAGATATTAAGATTCCAAGAAAAACGAATGACGACAGTAGGTCAGTGGTGGACCATAGTAATGCAGCAACGATTCTTTGAATAATGAGCCGATTACAACCGTGAGAGTTGTAGTGTAATGGATGTTGAGATTGGGTACCACTAATCGGGTTGTGGTGATGTATAAGTTATCATTAATAGACTAATTAAGTCGATTATTTACCTATTGAATACTTATTCCTTCTTATCAATAGAGAGTCGTATTACTATACGAGGAAGGTTGCGATACAAGCATAGAATTCTAATAACGATGATGTCTAGAATGAAATCCCTTATTCGAGTTTCGATGTCGAGGGAGTTTCAAAGGTGATTGTGTATGAGCTCGAGCAAGAGCATGGGTCTATAGAATGATGGACAGAATATCAAAAATATTTAGGCATGTGAAATACGATGCTATAATACCTGATGTTGATATATATACGTATATGTTTTGTTCTCCTATGACAAACCTCTATAGTTCAGAGGTAGATTCCAACCAGATATTTTATGGCAGTATATTTTATATATATACAATTCTCTTCACTTCATTCTTTTCTCTCCCTTTCATTTTGTATAAGCTGAGAAGAACAACCCTTCCAGAAGGGGAGGTATTACCGAATGACTATCTATCTGTGTGATAGAAGCCTAGTAGGATACCACATGTTGTTTAATTGCTTGTCAAGTACTAAAGGCTGGCCACCTTCTGTACTAACTATGCGATATAACAAGTGTTCATGATCATAGTGATCTCTCAATAAATTCTTTTACTTCTATATAAAGGACCAAGCTTTTGAAGATAGAAGCAGCTAGAAAGGAGTAGTACCAGTGCGGTGGTATTCCGAATCTAACACGTTCGTGATACTAAGGTTGACGTGGTTATTCAAAGGTTATAAAACTCTAGCGAGTAAAGGTATATCTAGAATAGTATTCTGTACGGAAGATAGTAATGACTACGAACAAGAAAAGAAGGAGTATTGAGAAGCAAAAGTTATAGTGCTAGAAGCTATTATGAGAGTCTGTGCAATAGACTTGAAAGAATTTGGAATGATCATTTATCGCGGATTGAGTTTTCTTACGACAATAGATCATATGTCATTATCGAGATGTCGCCTTATGAGATCCTTGAGGGAAGACAATGTCGATCTCCCTTATGGTAGGATGAAGTTGTAGAGCGCAAGATGCTCGTACCAGCAGCGGTCCAAAGAACCAAGGATATAATAGATTTAATCAGAGGACGGCTGGTAGTAGCCCAAGATGGACATAAGAAGTATGTTGATTTGACACGAAAGGACAAGGAATAGGAACTAGGGGACCTAGTGCTGTTATAGGTATTCCCTTGGAAAAGATGGATGAGGTTCGGAAAGAAAGGAAAGCTAGGCCCACGAATTGTTGGACCCTTAGATATAGTAAGACGTATTGGGAAGTTAGCATATGAGCTAGCCCTACCCCTGAACCTGTAGTAAGTTCATAACATATTTCACGTATCAATGTTAAGGAAGTGTAATTCGGATGCCAGACAAATAGGGGCATATGAGTGCATAGACATGCAACCAGACGTAAACAATATGGAGCAACCAGGAAGGGTTATAGATTGAAAAGGAACAAGTGCTTAGGAGAAGGGTTATCAAACTAGTCAGAGTTTGATGGTAGAACCACAATGTGGGAAAATTTACTTGAGAGTTAGAAAGTGCAATGCTAAGAGAGTATCCCTATTCATTTTCTATCTGATCCCGGGACGGAATCCTTTTAAGGAGGGGAGACTGTAATAACCCCAAAATTTTGGACTTTTTGTAACCCTTATGAATAGTGATTGTGTTGATTATGCTGAATAAGAAAACTTTTCATGCCACACTTTGTAGGGGGTTTTTTATTGTTATTCTGAGATCTTATTAGTACTTTATATGGTATATAAGTGTATGTAAAGATCGTCAGAATTCAAATTCGAACACTTTGATTTTTCCCGAAAATCCACCAGATACCGAAAGAATTGAGTATAAGGTAACAGGATAAAAGGATTTAAATTCAAGGAGTATAATAGAGGATCATAAAAGGAATATAATGTATTGAGAAAGGTTAAGGAAACCCAAGTAATAAGATCCCGGGTATGAACCCTCAAACGATAAACGAGAACGAAAGTTAAGCGAACCGTATAACAGATCAGCGGTCATTAGCCAAGTAATTAGGAGTTAATCAAAGAGGTTAGTGATGATGATGTCATCACACCAACAAGAAAAGGACAAGTGTGGGAAGATGACATAGGAGGATGACATAAGCATGACCAAAAGGGAAGGAAGTGTTGGTTGATTATTAACCACACAAAATTTACCATGGTAACAATTCAATTAATCACAAAAATCAAAAGCAACCAAAACAAACACATTTTCTTCTTCCCCCATCTTTTTGCCTCGGCTTTTTGAAGAAAAGCAAGGAAGAAAATTCCAAAACCCAAGCTCCACTTAATCATAATTCAAGAGGTTTGTTTCTTTAGCTTCCATAATTCATAACTTAGATAAGCCATAAGTTTAAGCTCAAGATTCCATGTTTAACATAGCTAATCAATTCATCACAGTTCTTGGTGAATAGTGTTTTCAAGAAACTAACTTTGTATTTTCTTATGTTTTCTTCAAGATCCAAGCTTAGTAGAGATAGTTAGTGGTTATTTGAGGTTTCATAAGTGATTCTCCACTCTCCAAGGAAGGTATAACTTCTCAAACCCTTAGTCTTAAGTTTTGTTGGTTTGGATTTCATAATGTTTAGATGATGGGTTAGTGTAATGGGTGTGTACTCATGTTTAGAGCTTTGTTTAGTAAGTGGTTTTGTTGATTTTGGAGTTAGGAGTGATACTTGTTGGATTTGATGTTCTTGGTCACATTTTGACTTGGTTTAGATGAATAAGTTGAGATATTGATTTATAGTTAAATGATCTTGTATTGTGGTTGAATGATGGTGGAATGGTATTGATTGGTGGTGGTTTGATGTTGAATTGATTTGGTAAAAATTTGGGAATTTCTAAGTTATTAGCCGTCATAATGCCCAATTTTCCTTAAACTATTTTGTGCTTAACTTTTGCACCCGAAAACTCACTGCCATGAACTGACCATTACCATGTTTAGATAGTTCATGTTACGAGCTTCGTTTTGATATGTGGTTCGCTTGAATCCGATGTACGGTTTAGGAGAAACGACCGTTTTAAGTAACGTTTCGCGAACGAACCATTACCCCTCGCCTTACTTTGAAACCTTGGTTAAAGCCCTTAAATGACTAATTGGAGTATGAAACAATTATGTAAAGTGGACTAGGCAGTTGGTAGGGTATTCGCGAAAGTGTCGCCTTAAAATTCGTAATGGTTAATTTATTAAAAATGGTGGAGCCGAGGGTACTCTAATGACTTATGTGATTCATTAAGCGTAGGAGTGACCATAAGTGTACGTTAGGGTTCAATTGGTTAAAGTCTAGTTTCTTAAGAGACCGGGGTTTAATTCCAACTTATGTTGTTGTTCATAGGTTATCGGACCCACTCTAAGCTTAAGTCTATCCGGGAGCACTCAGGCAGGTTTTCTACCCTTTATACTGTTGTTATGATGTATATATGTATATGCATTATCTTGTGATAGATGCATGATGGTTAATTAGAAAATCTTGCAATATATTGGAGCATGCTGATATGGTTTATATGCATGTCTGTTTCGTAATCTTGATATCTATCTGTTGATTCCAATGCTTATAATTGCATAATACCTATGCTAGAGATAAGCAGTAGTTGCGTATACCCTTAGTATAGGGGACCCAAAGGTGAATATTTTCTAAAACCGGGAGTCGATGTTCCCGAGTATATTACATATATTTATATATATATATATATATATATATAGTTTTCAAAACTATTAATCGAATAAGGTTTATTCGATAACTTTATTTTTATTAATGAATTTACTTTGAATATTCATTCGAGGACTTATGACTCTGTTTATTCTATTTAATGAATATTGTTAGATATATTTGATAATGTCATGACTAATGTGATTTATGTTTAGTTTTCAGATCTTACTTAAACAGGACAAATCAGTACTTAACTGAAATCAGCACTTATACTGAAGTCAGAACTTAAGTCATCAGTACTTAAGGTTCAGGAGATATTTATCAGAAGATAATATCAGGACTTAAAGGAAACGTTCAGATAAGGAAGGCAGTTGATTTATAGGAAGAGAAGATCGAGACAAACATAAGAAGAGATATGCATGAAGAAGGAATTCTATGAAGAATAGAATACTTGGAAGAAAAGATATATGATTGATATATTTTAGGAAGCAGAATTATATTCCATATCAATTAGCGATTATCTTGTAATTGTGTAGTATATAAACACAGACATAGGGTTTACACTATAAGTGTTATTATTATCGAGAAGATTATTCATTGTAACCTTAGCAGCTCTCGTGATATTTGTTCATCACTGAGAGAGGACAGTTCCATATTATAACAGAGTTTATTATTTTGAATAAAGTTTGTTTTCTGTTACTTGAGTTATTAAAGTTCGATTTGATTGTGCTATACACTGTATTCACCCCCCTCTACAGTGTGTGTGTGACCTAACAAGTGGTATCAGAGCCTATCTGTTAACACACAAACAGTTTAAGATCCAAAAACAATCATGTCCAAAGTAGAAACTCCAACTTAGCCCACCAAAACTGAAGAACCTCCAAAGACACAAATTCAAAGCCGATATGAGACTATTAGAGTTCCCATATTGAGACCATCTGAATATCCCATATGGAAGGTGAGGATGACCATGTTTCTGGAAGCTACAGATCCAGAATATCTTGATAGAATCAAGGAAGGGCCTCAAAAACCAACCAAGCTCGTTGTTGCAGTTGCAGGTGAAGCAGCAAAGTCAGTACCAAAGGAAAAGAGTGACTACACTTCTGAAGATATCGCATCAATTGCTAAGGATGCTAAGGTACGACACTTACTGCATAGTGCCATTGATAATGTAATGTCAAACAGGGTAATAAACTGCAAGATTGCAAAGGAGATATGGGATGCCTTGGAAACAAGATGTTAGGGAACTCATACGATTAAGAAGAACAGGAAGACAATACTCACTCAAGAGTATGAACACTTTGACTTAAAGGCTAATGAGTCATTGACTGATTTATATGATAAATTTGTCAAGCTCTTGAATGATTTGTCACTGGTTGATAAGGAGTATGATCTTGAAGATTCAAACCTTAAATTCATGTTGGCTCTTCCTGAAAGCTGGGATTTGAAGGCAACAACAATAAGAGACAACTATAATCTTGATGAAACAACTCTTGATGAAATTTATGGGATGTTCAAGACTCATGAACTTGAGATGGAAGAAAGAAGCAAGAGAAAAGGAGGAAAGTCAAGGACAGTTGCTCTTAAGGCTGAAGAAGAATCCCCCAAGGCAGCTACCTTAAGGAAAGGCAAGGGTAAAGCTCTCTTCACAAAGTCTGATACCGAGTCATCAAGTTCTGATAATAATGATGACTCAGAATCTGAAAGCTTGCCTGAGACGGATGCTGATGAAGAGATGATGAAGCTGTGTGCTCTTATGGTGAAAGGAATCATAAAGATTGCATTCAGGAAGTTCAGGAAGGGAAAGAAGTTTTCCAGGAAAGGTGCAAGTTCTGATAAGAAGAATTTCAGAAAATCTGAGGGCAAAGGAGGAAAGTCTGACAGAGGAGATTATACAAATGTCAAATGCTACAACTGTGGTGAGAAAGGCCACATATCTCCTGATTACAAGAAAGTGAAGAGTGACAAAGGCAAGGCTCTTGTCACAAAGAAGAAAAGCTGGACAGACACTTTAGATTCTGAAAGTGAGGAGAATTATGCCTTGATGGCAAATGCTGATATGGCAAGTGCTGAAAGCAGTTCTGAAGCTGCTGAGTTAAAGGTACCTCGAACTACTTATGCCTTTCATACTGATTATATTAATGAGTTGAGAAGATATCTTAAAACCATGTTCATTAGTTATAGAGATCAAACTTTAACATGTGAAAGATTAACTTCTGAAAATCTTGCTTGCAAAAAGAGGAATGATTATTTAGAAAAAGAGTTAGTCATGTTCCATCAAACTCAGAAAGATAGAGATGATGCTTTCTATGTTAGGGATGAAGTGCTTAAAATGAATGAATCTCTAAAAGCTGAGTTAGAAAAGGAAAGAGAGATTATCAGGACTTAGACTAACTCTGGCAGAATAACTCAGAATTTGTTAAGTAGTGAAAACTGGAAAGAGGGCTTAGGTTATGGAGATGATAAGAATGATAAAGGAACTGTAGATATTAAGCCTATAGTTGTTAAACAAAAGCCCAAGTTAAAACCTGTTAAGTTTGTAGCTGTAAAATCTGATACTGAGAAATCAGAAGTTAAAAAGGAATTAACTTCTGACAAACTAAAACAAGAAAAGACAACTGAAGTAAACGTAGGCTTAATGACAAATAAGCAGCTTAAGCATAAGCTGAAAGATGTTAAGAATGCAAACAAGGTAAAATCACCTAGGAAAAATAGGAATGGAAAAGAAGGTGTGAATAAAAGCAATGATTATAAGTCTGTTCCTGATGCTCCTAGAAAAACATGTCATAAATGTGGAAGTTCTAACCATCTGGCTTCTTTTTGCAGGAAGAATAAGAATATAAACTCCTTACCCTCAAAGTCAGGAGTTAAGAGTCAGTTTGTTAGATATAAGCCACAAAATCCTTGTTTTCATTATGGTAGTTTATGGCATTCCATTTATACTTGTAAGGAATATCATAGTCTGTACTATGATTATTATCAAATAAAACCTTCTTTAAGGAAAGTTAGCATTGTTCATTCTAGTGTAAGTTCTGATTCAAAGTCTAATAGTGTAAATTCTGATAAGAAAAATGTTAACATAAACTATGATGCTAAATCCGCTGCAAATGTTAACAAACTTAATAAGGCCAAAGGATCCAAGCAAGTCTGGGTCCTTAAAACTAATCATTAGTGGTCTTTGTGATTGCAGGGCAACAAGAAAAATATCCTAGTTCTGGACAGTGGATGTTCAGGACATATGACTGGAAATAAAGCCCAGCTATCAAACTTTGTGGAGAAGACTGGCCCAAGTGTTTCTTATGGAGATGGAAACATTGGAAAAATATTGGGATATGGAAATATCAATCTTGGGAATGTCATTATTAAACAAGTAGCTCTGGTCTCAGGACTTAAACACAATCTGCTGAGTGTTAGTCAAATCTGTGACAGAGGTTATCATGTGGATTTCTTTGAAGAACACTGTAAAGTTGTAAGTAAATTTACAGGCAAAGCTATTCTGAAAGGATACAGGCATGGTAACATCTATGAAGCCAAGCTTTCAACAAGTACTGATGGTTCTGCAATCTGTCTGATGAGTAGAGCATCAATTGAAGAAAGCTGGAATTGGCACAAGAAACTCTCTCATTTAAATTTCAACAATATAAATGAACTAGTCTAGAAAGATCTTGTGAGAGGACTTCCAAAGTCAGTATTTGCTTCTGATGGCCTTTGTGATTCTTTTCAGAAGGCTAAACAAAGGAAATCCTCATTCAAGAGCAAGACTGAATCATCAATTCTTGAGCCTTATCACCTACTGCATGTTGATCTATTTGGTCCAGTAAATGTCATGTCTATTGCAAAGAAGAAATATGATATGGTCATAGTGGATGAGTTCACCAGATACACATGGGTGTATTTCTTGCACATAAAAAGTGAAACTGCATCTATCTTGATTGATCATGTTAGGCAACTGGATAAATTGATCAAAGATTCTGTGAAGATAATAAGAAGTGATAATGGTACTGAGTTCAAGAATTTGATAATGGAAGAGTTCTGCAAAAACCATGGAATCAAGCAGGAATTTTCTGCTCCTAG
Organism: Apium graveolens; assembly: GCF_009905375.1. Classification (NCBI taxonomy): domain Eukaryota; kingdom Viridiplantae; phylum Streptophyta; class Magnoliopsida; order Apiales; family Apiaceae; genus Apium; species Apium graveolens. The sequence continues at coordinate 171,131,305 of NC_133649.1, forward strand.
AACTCCACAGCAAAATGGAGTTGTTGAAAGAAAGAATTGAACTCTCATTGAAGCTGCACGTACAATGCTTGATGAAGCAAAGCTTCCAACCTATTTATGGGCTGAAGCTGTGCAGACTGCTTGTTTTACTCAGAATGCAACACTAATTAACAAGCATGGAAAGACACCATATGAGATGGTGAAGAAAAAGAAGCCAAATCTGAAGTATTTTCACGTATTTGGATGCAAGTGTTTTGTTCTTAAGACTCATCCTGAACAGCTATCCAAATTTGATCTAAAAGCTGATGAAGGAATCTTTGTTGGATATCCACTTTCCACAAAAGCCTTCAGAGTCTATAACTTGAGAACAAGAGTGGTCATGGAATCTATCAATGTCTCTTTTGATGATAAGAAGATTACTGGACTTGAAGATTTCAATGATCATGATCAGCTGAGATTTGAAAATGAAGACTGAAATTCTGATACTGAAAATCCTAACAGTCTAAATCCTGATACTGCAAACTCTGATGGATTAAACTCTGATGTTATTGAAATTGTGGTGACTACGCCAAAGGAAGATGCACCTATGCAGGGGGAGCATACTCAAGATACAACCACATCTCAAGAAGCATCAGAACATACATCTGGCTCTTCAAGTTCTGATTCATCAAGTTCTGATAAGCCAAGTTCTGATAATTCTGAAAACTTAAATTCTGAAGAATCCAACTCAGAGAGCATAGTTTCAGGGGGAGCATCAGAAAATGTTGATGAAGATAGCATGGATCATGGGGGAGCATCCAGTTCTAAAAAAAACCTTCCATTTGCAAGGAAGTGGACTAAATCACATACACCTGACTTAATAATTGGAAATCCTGATGCAGGTGTCAGAACTAGAACAGCTACTTCAAGTGAATGTCTTTACAATTCTTTTCTTTCTCAGACTGAACCAAAGAAAGTGGAAGAAGCTCTTCAAGATGCTGATTGGGTGCAAGCAATGCAGGAAGAGTTAAATGAATTTGAAAGAAACAAAGTCTGGACCCTAGTGCCAAGACCAAAGAACAGATCTGTTGTTGGTACAAAGTGGGTATTCAGAAATAAAACTGATAGTGATGGCATAATTACAAGGAATAAGGCAAGGTTGGTTGCAAAAGATTATTCTCAACAGGAGGGAATTGATTATGATGAAACATTTGCACCAGTTGCTAGATTGGAAGCCATAAGGATATTTTTGGCTTATGCTGCTCACAAAAAGTTTACTGTCTTTCAAATGGATGTGAAAAGTGCTTTTCTCAATGGAGAATTAGAGGAGGAAGTATATGTTGAATAACCTCCAGGCTTTGTAGATCCCAAATATCCTAATCATGTCTACAGGCTTGATAAAGCACTCTATGGCCTTAAGCAAGCTCCAAGAGCATGGTATGAGACTTTAGCTCAGTTTCTTCTGGAAAGTGGATTTAACAGAGGAACAATAGACAAAACACTGTTCTACCTCAACCATAGAAAGGACTTAATTCTGGTTCAGATATATGTTGATGATATCATCTTTGGTTCTACAAATGACAGACTTTGCAAGAAGTTTGCCAAACTGATGCAGTCAAGATATCAAATGAGTATGATGGGCGAACTTAGCTATTTTCTGGGCCTTCAAGTCAAGCAGAATGCAGAAGGCACTTTTATTTGTCAAACCAAGTACACCAGAAATTTGCTGAAGAAATTTGGAATGCAAGATTGTTCAAGTGCATCCACTCACATGGCCACAACAACACAATTGGATAAGGATACTGGTAAAGCAGTAGATATTACTGATTACAGAGGTATGATTGGCTCTCTACTCTATCTAACTGCTAGTAGACCTGATATCATGTATGCTACCTGTCTTTGTGCAAGATTTCAAGCAGATCCAAGAGAACCTCACTTAACAGCTGTGAAAAGAATTTTCAAGTATCTTAAGGGAACAGTTGATCTGGGATTGTGGTATTCCAGAGAATCAGATTTTAAACTAATAGGTTACTCAGATGCAGATTTTGCAGGTTGCAAAATTGATAGGAAAAGTACAAGTGGAAGCTGCCAATTTCTTGGAGGCAGATTGGTTTCTTGGTTTAGCAAGAAACAAAAGTCAATTTCCACATCAACTGTAGAAGCAGAGTACATTGCTGCAGGAAGCTGTTGTGCACAGATTCTTTGGATGAAGAATCAGTTACTGGATTATGGGTTAACATATTTTAAAATCCCTATATACTGTGATAATCAAAGTGCTATTGCTATGACAGGTAATCCAGTTCAACACTCAATGACAAAACACATCAGCATTAGGTACCACTTCATAAGGGAACATGTGGATGAAGGTACAGTGGAATTGCACTTTGTTCCAACAGATCAACAACTAGCAGATATCTTCACAAAACCACTGTGTGAAGCTACTTTTACAAGATTGGTAAATGAACTTGGAATGGTTTCAGGTTCTTTCTCTAAATTTGCCTAGCTTTTGTTCTGATGCATCAGACTATATGATCAGTATTTACAGAAATTACTCTCTTTGTGTATTCTGTGCTTAATTGAAAATTGCTTAAGTATTGATTGTTGTCTGATGTGTATTTCTAAACTCTGATAGTGATATGACTGTTTATGTGACTATTCAATCCTATGAAGATAACTGTGCTTGATGCTGACCTAGTAGTCTTCAATATACTAGAAATCCCATGTTAGAAGTAATTATTTATGTGGAAATCTATTGACACAAGCAAATTCTGATATTGAGCTTAGTTCAGTTTACTTTATCTATCTTATTACTAAGTCAAAAACTAGAATCATGCTTCTCATCTGTTAAGATCTGATGTCAGTAAATCTGATGAATGTACTAAGTGCTGATAAACCTCACTTATCAAAAGAAAAAGTAAAAGAAAAAGAAATAAAAATCAGGTACTCCTTTGAGGTCTAGAGTAAAAATGTGGAAGGGACGACCCAAGTGCATTGCTGGTATTAAGTAATATGCATCAGAAAAGCAAATAATTATTTTTCTTGGTGACTTTTCACACTCCATGATTACTGGAGAAATACTCTGTTAATAGCATAAATTCTGATAAGCAGTTGTGACTCACTTACACTGAGAAGCCACTGTAAAATGGAATTTCAAAAGATGCATAAAATAAGCACAAAATAGTTGAGGTGGACTCATGCATGAACTCATTCAATAGTAGGATTCAGAATAATGACAGATTTTAAGTAAAGTTTTAGTTATGCCTTATTTCTAAGATGTACTGAAGTGAATCGGACCTTACTCTTTGTCTGATATTTAGTTTAATGCACACACTAACACTCCATATGAGTGATAAAAATTACTGTGGTGATCAATGTTGTTTTAGATGAACAGTTTATGTGTCAGATTGCATAAATTCTGAGGACAAGTTCTGATGGAAGTTCTGATAAATAAGTCCTGACGAACCGAAATTAGAATTTGTGTGCAGAATCACAAAGATAGGCATTCATTTTTCGAGTTAAGAAATCATATTCTGATGACTGTTAAGTTCTGATATAAGTCTAAGTTCTGATATTAAATTCTGATCCTTTACTTGACTTATTTGTGGTTAAATTCTGAAACAGTCTCATTTTAAATCAGAATATGTTTGGGTGGAATATTAACAGTCAATCTAATTAGAGATAGTGGTACACGTACATGCACAGTAATTTTTTACTTGTTTCTTGTGCGCATTAAACCCTGTTTTACACTTTCAATGACTGTTTTTCTTCTTCCCAGTCAAGGGAGACGAGGTAGAATTATTTCTACCTGTCAACATTAAATTTCCTTGCGTCTCCTGACATTCTCTTGCCTATATAAACCAACACCTCAAATCAGTCTACACATCATTTCTTTTCTCACATACTCACTCTTCTTTCCTTCATACCAACACAAACATGGTCAACTACAATATGTTTTTGAACTATGAGACCTTCAACATGGAGCTGAGCTATGAGGACTGGCAGCAGGAATGGCACGTAACTGTCATTCCTGATGAGATTTGGGACTCGTTCTCAGGAGGTTCTCACACACCTCCTGTTCTTTTACATGGACTACCATCGCCGTCTGGAGCGATTGGAGGAAGAAAGGCTAAAAGCTCTCCGCCAACAAGAGCGAATCATACGACTCACTATTCTTTTTGTAGAGAGTCGGAAGAAGAAATAATTTATTTTCTTCTTCCTGGTTTTCTTCATCGTCAGCTTTATCCGGCTTCTTAGCCAAGGACAAAAGTTGTTGATGTTAGGTTTAGTAGCTTAGGACAGTCTTGTAATGCTCTGATGTAATTTCAATTTCATGAATGTATTCTCTTAATATATTAATGGAATTTTATATTTTTACAAGATTCTGTCTCTGAGATGTTTGCAATTTTATTGCACTGTTAAATCCTGATATATCCATATTCTGATGACCATTTTAATTATTGATTTAAATTAAGTTCTGCTTTTAAAATATCAGTACTTGTTTACTTGATTTAGTTTTGGTCATTCTCACACTCGAATTTTTTTTGAATATTGGTTTTGCAGTGAAAATAATTAAATACGTGGGAACAGTTTAAATTTTGAATTAAAATTGATTTACCACAATTAATGGGATTACTAGGTAAGTGGAACGGTTTTTCCTTGAAAAACTGCATGTGCTAAGTTATGATTACTATTTTCCCGTACCCATTAACTATTCATTATTGCTGCATATTTGACAGGTATCCAACGGTTATTTTTTTTAACCAAGTATAAGTAAGAGAGAGAGAAGATTATTTAATCTTTTATTTACTTTTACACTTTATCTCTCTTTCTTTGATTTTACTTTCTCTCATATCCTGACGTTGGATTTTCATATAGACATTTTATCAAACACCTTACAGGCAATCTTAATTTTCAATTTTTCTCATGGCATCTAAGGATTTGATCATCGATAGAGCTAAGTTCGTTCCCAACAACTATGCTGCAATTCTAAATCATGATGAAGCTCCGTCTGAGTTGCATTTTGTGCAAGATCTTCTTGCACACAGTGAAATTGGGTATGCATTGACCCAACCTTCAGTCTTTTTAAGCCAACAAGTTCTGACGTTTTGGAGGACTGGGCATTTTGATAATGGTGGTGCTAATGGTTCTCCCAACATTGTTTTTGAAGTGGATGATTCTGAATATGTGGTAACTCCTGGTACAGTTCTCAAGGCTTTATATTTACCAGAAGGCTGCATTTTCTCAACACCGGATGAACCAGCTCTACAGTAGCTCATGGCCAGTTTGGGGTATGAGAGGAGTTTGGTTAAGCTTGGACAGTTGAAACGAGCACACATCAGAAAAGAATGGGGCTTCTTCTTCGACTGCATCACTAAAGCCTTCGGGAATAAGTGTTCTAACTTTGATGTCATTCCTATAATGAGTCAGCACATCGGGTATGCTATTATTAACCAAACTCATTTTGATTTTGCAAGTGCTGTGATAGGTTTTATTGGGGATAGGATGACAGAGGATAGGAATGTTGTCTACTTTGCTAGATTTTATCAGCTTATATATAATTTATGTTGTGCTGATGAATCCCAACCTACCACTGACTTATACCCACCCTTTAAAATTGCTAAACGAGCCTTTAATGACTTGGTAAATGCTGACCTTAAGAAAATGGTGGTTAGACCTTTACAGATTCCTCAGTCTGTAAAACAGATCCTGGTAAATGCTGATCCTCAAACCTATAGATCTGTTATCCTGATGTTCAATCTACCACCACATCTCAAACACCACACCAACCATCAGAACAAACCATAGATACATCTATACCTCAACCCTCCCTCGGAACATATCTTAAAACATATCTCACACCTTCATAGACAGCTCAACCTTCATCCTCAGCACCTACTGTGAAGCCTTCATCTTCCAAGCCCAAGAGGACAAAGACTGTTCCTCAGACACCACAGAAGAGAAGGAGGATTGTTCTGAGAGATTAGTCTGATAGTGAGGAACAGGTTTCTGCATCAGAACCTATTGTTACAGAAGCTGAGAAGGTTCCTTCTCAGAAGGATTCTGGAATTGGGGGGTCTAAGCTTCTCAAAAGGCTTAGAAGAATGACTTCTGCTGAACCTCCCAAGGAATCCCCACCTTCAAAGAGATACAAGAAATAGAGAGCTAAAAGGACAGCTTCAGATGATGAGGAAGCAGCAGCTAAGGAAGGAGATCAGGAATCTCTGATCTCAAAAGAATCAGAATTTGTTGAAGCTACTACATCTCCTTCTTCATTGTCCCCAACTCAGGAAGCTGCTACATACAAGGCAAACACACCATCTGTGTCTCCTGTACATGAAACTGTATCTCCTGTAGACCCAGGCACAAGTGCTGAAATTGATATTCAAAACCTGGTTATGCCTGAGGTTCTCTACTTAGAAGCTCCAACAGCAATTAATCCATCAACAACACATGTTACTGATGCTACTCAAACTCCAGAATTGTCTACCACACCTTTGCTGCATCTAGATGTTGATGATCAGAATATAGGTGAGCATCAGGATATGGCTGTTGATCATAACTTGGAAACAGATCAGCACTTAGAGGATGATGTTGAAGCCTCGATTGCTTCTCATACTGTTGTTTTATCAGAAGATGCTGATTCTGTAAGTTCTGATGCTGCAAATGTTGATGATATTGGTGATGCTGCTCCAAATGCAGATGTTGATGAAGCTGGTCCTTCAGGACATGCACCTCCACAAACTGTTTCTAAATCTGAACTAGTCAAGAAGTTTGTACGAGGAGAAGCACCAGTACCTTGGAGTGAAACTCCTAGAGGACAGGAGTGGACTAAGGAATGGAACTCAGTTACCTTTGTTCCATCTGAAAAGATTCTTGCTGAGCACTTGGACAAAGCTGATCAGATGTTAATTAATGATGATTTCAAGACACAGCTTCGAGTCACTGCATTGAGTACTAGAAATCTTCAAGGTCTCCATTCAAAAACTCATACAGAGTTACATAAAATTCAGGAAGAATTGCTCAAGCAAGAAATAGTTAAGAAACTTGAAAAGAAAAGTTTCTTTCAACCTACCTTTGACAGAGTTGCTTACATTGAGAAGACCCAAGAGAAGCAACAGTCTCAGATTGATGATATTTTGAAAAATAAAGCTTCTCAGCAATCTCAACTCGATGAAATCCAAGCCTTAGTGGAATTGTTTGTCTCTCTTCTCTTACCTGTTGATGCCAAAAAGGGGGAGAAAGTAATTAAGTCCAAATGCAAAACTGATCAGACACTGAAGGGGAAGGATGATAAAAAAGATGACCAGGGAAACTCTGGAATGGGTGGAGGTCATGGTCAAGATAGAAGTTTCTCATCAAGAAGAACTGAAATTACAAGTCACAGGACAAGTTCTGTTGCTGGAAAAAGAATTACTTCTGCTGCTGGTAAAATGATAAGTTCTGATGAACTTTTGGATCTTGATGAAGAATTATCAAGACAGTTATTTCTAAAGAAGAATCCAGGAATGGACTTGGAAAGTCTGATGGAAGAAGAAGCTAGACTTAAGTCAGAAAAAGTCAAATCTAAATCTGAAGCTTCTGTTGGTAAAAAGAAACTTCCAAAAGTCAAAGGCATTGTGATAAAAGAAAGAACAAATCCTGAAGCAACCAAGGCTAAATCACAATTGTAGATAGATCCAAGGTCTAAGGGCAAAGAGAAAATTGGTGAACCTATCAAGGTTTGTGTGCCTCATGTGGATGAAGAAATTACTGTTGAAGATGCTGATCTTGCTCTGACTTCAAGAAAAATTTCTAAGACAACCTCTGACATGGCTCAAGTTGTTCAGAGTAAAGATAGAGTTAGTTCTGATATCTCAAAGAAGCAAGTAACCACTGACATAGCTCAAGTTAACTTGATATCAGAAGATAAATCAAAGGAAACCTCTGACATTGCTCATGTTAAACCTTCAAAGATACTCCTACCAGGATTCACCAAAGCCAAACAGACTCAACCTTTGAAGACTGCTGCAAGTGGTTTTGAAGCAAGAGTGGTTACTGGAAAGGAAGCAAGAGATAAAACTGGATTGGGAAGTGCTGATGAAAGAAGAATATAGAACACAACCAATGATCCAACTTCCTTAAGTGAACCAGGTATTGGAGCAACTCCTGAAAGATTGAATCAACTAGAATCTGTACAAATGGTTTATCATACCTACTTGAAAGAACACATCTTGATGTACTTCATGACAGATGGTAGGGTTTATCATATAAGGGAAAATGCCATTCCACTGAAGTATTTTGAAGAATTGGAACATGTATTATTCTTACTTCAAGTGAATGACAAAATAACAAAAAGTGCTGCAAACTATTTGAAGAGTCAAATTCGAAGACAAAAAAGGCTTTATTCTGTTAAGTCTGAAAGCACATATCTTCCAAAGTACAGAGATCACAAGGGTGATATTGTTGAGATGAAGCCTAACTCTGCTAAGATTATAACTACCTTTCTGGGTTACATGGCTATGGAATTCAATCTTGAGTCTGACAAGGCATATTTGATTAGACTGGATCAGGACATAAAGAAAGCTAAAATTAATGATCTCAGGGCTGCAATCTTTCAAACTGGTGAAGATTCTACAGAACTTAAAGATGCTAAAAGGAGGACGATTGATGAACTTATATATGCTGAGAGATGTTTGTTAAAGAATTATCTCAGAACAACTCCTGACATCAGAGAGATCAGAAGATGAAGCCAAGTCAAGATCTACAACTGCTCAAATTCTGATATGAATACAGACTGACGTTGTTATCAGAAGTTAAAGTTGGTAAAGCTTTAAGGACTGTAAGTTGTAGTTATCTAGTCAAATTCTCATGCATTTGTACTTAATGTTTTTGACATCATCAAATATCTGTTAACTTGTATATTATGCTAATTTACAAGTTGGGGGAGATTGTTAGATATATTTGATAATGTCATGACTAATGTGATTTATGTTTAGTTTTCAGATCTTACTTAAACAGGATAAATCAGTACTTAACTGAAATCAGCACTTATACTGAAGTCAGAACTTAAGTCATCAGTACTTAAGGTTCAGGAGATATTTATCAGAAGATAATATCAGGACTTAAAGGAAACGTTCAGATAAGGAAGGCAGCTGATTTACAGGAAGAGAAGATCGAGACAAACATAAGAAGAGATATGCATGAAGAAGGAATTCTATGAAGAATAGAATACTTGGAAGAAAAGATATCTGATTGATATATTTTAGGAAGCAGAATTATATTCCATATCAATTAACGATTATCTTGTAACTGTGTAGTATATAAACACAGACATAGGGTTTACACTATAAGTGTTATTATTATCGAGAAGATTATTCATTGTAACCCTAGCAGCTCTCGTGATATTTGTTCATCACTGAGAGAGGACAGTTCCATACTGTAACAGAGTTTATTGTTTTGAATAAAGTTTGTTTTCTGTTACTTGAGTTATTAAAGTTCGATTTGATTGTGCTATACATTGTATTCACACCCTCTACAGTGTGTGTGTGACCTAACAAATATTACTTTGAATATTCATTCGAGGACTTATGACTCCAATTATTTACTAAAAAATATTTTTTATTTTATTAAAGAATAATGTTTCGATAATCAAACTTATTTTCGATTATTCAAATAAAGATAGTACTTTCGTATAAGTATATCTTTGGTTATTTAATATTCATTTCAAGTATGAGTTTTAAAACTTCTACTTCAAATTATTTATATAGAGATTATCCTTATGGGAATATTATTTAAATAATAATATTCAGATATTTTCTAATATATCGGGACTGATTTATTTCATTAAATCAGCATTACTCCAAACATTCTTAAAAATGTGTTCGAGTCTTCAAAATGATTTTAAAAGTTAGAGCGGATCACAAAACTCATTTTTATATTTAAGATCTTCCTTTTATAGGGGATTTAAATACTCGCTCAAAACCTGAGGGATCCAGCTCTGTGGTGTATTTTATATTCGCAACGAGGTTGCTGTTTTGATAAATGAATCGATTACTTACCCAACGTTCGGGAAGTAAGTCCATCTATTGAGTCGACATAAGCAACATTGGCTCAGTGGGTGTCCATGAAAGTGTAAGTGGCTCAGTGGGAGTCCATCAAATGCGTAAGTGGCAGTCCAGCATAAGGTCCTATTGCGGCCAGGGTGATGACCAGTGGGGAATTCGTCCATCTACTAGTAGAAAAGGTTACTTATTGGTATCCTTGCCTGATCAGCAAGATATCAGGTTTATGCCAAGGTTTTCTCCTTTCCAAAATTCATTGGATATTGCAACTCTGTTTATAATTTTCATAACAGAGGTTTTCAAGGAGTGTATGAAATGTATATATATATATAGGTGTATATATATATCGGGACTCAATGAAGTATCTCGTGACTTCATTTCTTTCAAATGATATTTCAAAGATTGAATATATTCAAGTCTTATCTTGTAGTCTCATAAGTGTGATGAACCTTTGAAACTAATTATAACTTGAACGGTGGTAGTTCAAGTAGTATTCGGAAAAGATATAAGTATATTGGAGTATCTTGTAACTTCATCTTTTAAACTTTTATCTCGTAAATGATTATCTTATGCATGTCAAAGATTTTCAGAAAAACGTTGAGACAAGGTTAGATATATGAGATCACCTTGCAACGATATTTTTATACAGTTATAAACTGGAACTCTGTGTATATTATACATGGCAGAGGATTTCAAAGATTTTGAAAAGTATATATGTATATATACTGAATATTTTACGACTTCGTCGCATTAAGATATCAAACTTGGTTCATTTCTTCTTGACCAAGACTTTCATGAGTACTATGAGAATGCTCATATATTGTTAATTATAATACATATTATTTCGGTGGGATTGTTGATCACCCTTGCTTTCTTCTTTCATCACACAACAACAGATAGACAAGATGAACATGATCAAGCTCCCAATTCGTGAGCGGTTAGGAAACATTCCGCAGTTTCCTGTAGGCGTTGATGCCGTTGTAGCTGAGGTAGGAACTACCAATAGGCTAGGCTTTCAACTTTTGTTGTACCAGACTTATGTATATTTATGAATTGTAATAATGGCAAATAATATGTAAATTATTCAGAAACCCTTTTGAGGTGTAATGGTTTACAATTGTGGAATAAAATGACTCATGTTGTTTTTGGTATTCATCTCTAAGACTATAATTTGTGGTGTGTGTGTGTATATTGTGGGGTCACAGTACGCAGTAGTTGGTTGACTGTTAAGATTAAGTATTGATAAGGGAAATGGAACTCGTGACAACCCGAATCCCCGACCCCGGATTTGGGGGTGTTACATAGATGAAAGATAGGATTTAGTAATCCTTATGAGGAAGCTCTGACTATTGAAAGTCATGAGATGTGTGGTGTGAGGAGTAGTGAGACTACTTTAAAGGAATAGAGAGATTAAGTTTTATTTATTATATGTTTTTAGGTGCACAGAGTACTAAAGAAATAGATGTTGAACAAAAGTCTGTTGAACCTCGAATAAACTCTGATGTACCAACTAATGTTAATCTCCCTACAGGTCTAAGTATTGATACTTTCTTGCAGTCCATACATTCTACTATTCCACCACATGAAGCAATCCCTGTTTTTGCTGAAAAATAGTCCATTCACTCTACTATTCCACCACCAGCAGTAATCCATATTATTACTGAAGATGAAGTAGCACAACAGTCCATTCATAAAGTTTCATCCATTATAGGATAACCACAACACTTTACAGGAACTGAGGTTCTGGAAGTAAATTTAGAAGCTCCAGTTCATTTATCTGCAATTCTTGAAGATGTGGAGTTAACTGCTGATGGTATGAAAGCTTCTGAAGCTATTAGATCACATATTGCACCAATTTCTGTATCTATCTTACATGCTGAAGCTGGTGATGAAGTTCATGAGATAGTTCAAGATCCAGTTGTAAATGAAGAATCTAATGATGGTGAAGAAGCTGATATTTCAAATACTCTTATAGATCCTGAGGATGATCTTTTCTTCCCTGAAGATATGCCTACACATGATGCTATCTGGAATGCTAAATGGAAAGATGATACATATCCTATTTCCAGAACAAATGATGTTGAGCATCTGGAAACAACTGAACGGAAAATTTAAAATCCTGATATATTAACTCATCTGAAGGCATCTACTCTGGTTGTCAGATCCTTAAATACAGCTCAAGAAGCAACTACTTCTCAAATCAATCAGATCAAAGAATCATTGATTACTTCTAAGATGACTACTCATCAGGAAATTCAAAAACAAATTGCACCAATAGTTGCCCAAAAAACTGCAATTAAAGCTAATCAAGCTAGATCGGAAGTTAATCAAGTTCAAATGTCTGATCAGCTTACAGAGGTACAGAATTCAATAGAGCTGATTCTTTCTCTACTGCTTGGTGATGATGTCAAAAAGGGGGAGAAAATTGTTAAATCTAAATTCAGGCAGCTAACATTGACAAATACTGATGATGAAAATCCTGATTGAGGTAATAAGGGGAACATAAGGATAGTAAAAGGAGAAGATGTGAAGAGCTAGTTGGAATTGGTGGTTCATTAAAAGTAATCACTAGATCTCAATTTAGACAAGGTGGAGAGAGTAGGAGAAATGAAAAAAGAGTTAGAGAATTGACTGTGACTACAACAATTGTAACGCCCCCAAATCCAGGATCAGGAATCTGGGTCGTCACGCCATCCTTCACTCATGTGTAACCTGTATTGATTCAATAATCCAACAGACCCCAATCTCATGCACACACACACAAGTTATAGCCTTAGAAATGATGTATAAAATATAATCTTCTTTTATTACACTCAACTGTACTTTACAGGATCTCAAACAATTATTCATAACCTCTACATAAAGTTACAATAATTACGACTGATATCTTATACCTATTTGATACTCTTGCCCACCTGAGACAAAGCTGACAGGGATTCTCCCCATGACTGCAAGCGACTAAGTCCCACACCGGCATACTGGTTATCTGTTATGTTATGACATTTAAAAGAAAGCAAGAGTGAACAATAATGCTCAGCCATAATAATATACAGTATGAAAAGACTGTATGATAAACTTAAGTAAAATGTCATATATGATAATTATGTTTTATTCAAAAATAGTTTTCCTTGGTGATACACACCTTCTTATGAAAATAATTTTTTAATGGATTATTATCCTGCAAATACTTTAATGGTAAACCCAGCACCTAGGCTTGGGTTACGGTATTGCATCACAATTCCAATTGGAAGAATAGGACATTCACTAGAGCCACCGCATACGATGATCAGTCGTACTATGGAAATAGTAACCTTTTCTACTAGTAGAAGGATGACACCTTCGTATCCCGGTTATCACCCTTGACGTATTCGGGCTTTATATGCTTCCCCATTCAGCCCGGGTATATTTTGCATACTTCATATGTCCTTCAGTACATATGGTACCTTCTCATACGGAAAATAAATATGGCAGTCTCCCCAGTCCACGAAGTACTGGATCTCTACCCCCTTGTCCTCTTAAAAATCCTATCATATAATTGGAATCATCGACCTATATCGAAGTTCCCCAAGTGTTTTTCTTGTTAATAGGCACAGCTTTACCTCATATATATATATATATATGTACTTCCGAAAGTTTTCGGAGAAAGTACTAAGGATGTGAGTTGACCATTGTCAACAGATAAGTAAATAAGGGGGAGTTTCTTTCGAAATTATATTCAAAATATTTTAAATAAGTCGAGATAATATTCTCCGACGATTTGAAATTATTCGAATGATTTTCCGAAAATCAGAAAGTATTTTAGATCAGGTTTTATGATTTTTAAATCATAAATAAATCCTTTAATAAATAATTAAAAATTAAATATTAATCATTAAATAATTAAACCTCGAATAGTTATAATTTTAAAAGAATATTAAAATATTATTCCTCAACTTATTTATGTTTAAGAAATTTAAAGTAACCTTTAATAATTGGTCGAGTTTGAAATGAATAATCGTTGGAGAATACTTCTCCTATAGTAAATTAATAACTAAAATAATATTCGTTGTTCAAGTAAAATATAGTTGAGCGAATACGAACTTTGGAAATCATTTTAATAAAAGTTCAAGGTATTTAATGTTTCGCAAGTGGACATCGAGTCCCTTGGAATTAAATAAGTACGGACTTTTAATGGTCCAAAACATCTCTGAATGATTCCCGAGTTTATACTTTATAAAAACTGACCGACTCTCGGTCTTATAACTTATATATCATGCTCTACTATAGCGTTTGTATTCTTAAATAAAACACCTCCGGAATACTTCCGGGTTTTCATAAAATTACACTGACCGATCCTCGGTCTAAAATATACTCCTCATATATACAACGCTACTCTCTAGCGTTATCGATTGAAATTCGGTAATATTCATATACCAAAATCATTATCATATCGTATGATATTATATAACATAATTCGTAAAACATCGTAAATATAGCTTCATGTATATATCGACATTATTTAAAAACAAACACAACACAATAGTTTCAAAAAGTTAGGGTTTGAAAACTTGCTTGGAGTCCAAGACACGTTTCCCGACTTCTTCTCGTTCCGGGTTTTCTAATCAACAAACATCATAATCTTAATCAGTATTCCTACTCTCATCACCAACTTATATTTCTAATAAGTTCAATACTTCATAAATTTCATCATTCGACCGACTCGAAATAAGTATCACTCCTTGGTCGAAACGGACGGTCAAAGTGGTCTTCTAGATTTGACTTTACCGAATATTACTATTACGCGACTCGCACTCTATCATTTTTAATAAATCGTAAAATTAATTTTTAATACGAAACTACCTTGAGGAGCTTTTTGAGTGCTTGTAATATTTATCCTAAAAGTTTCATTTTGATAAAATGAATTTAATTAGGTGAAAAGCATTTCAAAAGTTCGGTCAACTACGGAGTTTTACTATTCAAACCGATTTCACTAAAACGTTGATATCTCTCAAACTGTTAACTCAATTGATGCATTGTTTTCACGTGCGCGATCTAGAAAAAATTTAGAACACATCATTTACAAATTGTTTTCTAGTACCATGGGTGAAAATCCCAAAGTGGCAGTTTCCTAATAGGGGGTTATTTTTGACATTCGTACTCCGCGCGACCTCGGCTCTGACATTTTTATAAAATTGAAAAATCAACATTTTTACTTGAAATTTTTATGGCAGCTAATAAACTCTATTTATTACTCTCTATAAAAATTTCATGATTTTGAAATATTTTAAGTCGATCATTTATATTTACAAAGTTCGTAATTTGTAGCAGTTTTGTCGCGTAAATCCCTTTTAATAAAACGATAATAACTTTTGATCCGTAAATCGGAATCAAGCGATTCAAGCGCCTAAACGATCCTCATAACATTGTATATCATAATAAAATCTCAATTTTTGGAACTTCTGCAGAAACTTAAGTTGAGTTTTGTTCGTTTTAACGAGGTTACGATTACGATCCAAGTTTCGTTTACGTCTTAAATCATTATACCACCATCAACAACCATCAAATCATCATCTCAACACTAACTCCTCTCAATAACATCATGTTATTGAGGCAACAATCATCAACCTTAAAACTAATTAACTAAACATCATGATAATATGAAATTAATCATCAAAATCATACTTATATACAAGATCCTTACTTTTCTTGAAACTTAAAACTTAAACAAAGTTTGGATGAATGTTTATACCTTCCTTGAAGCTTGTTAATACTTAATAAAGTCCTAAGATCCTTGATTAAGCCTTGGTCTAGCTTTATGAGCCTTAAACTTTCATGAAAAATCAAGAAAACAAGTTAGTGATTTTCGGAGTTACTATTCACCCTCAACTTCAAACATTTTTATAAATTTGAGAACTTCAAGGATGGGCATGAAATTTTTTGCGTGACTTACCCATGATATGAGAGAGGTTTTGTAAAAATTTGGTGATTTTTGAATGAGTAGAACATGAGATATGAAATTTTCTCTCCATGGTGTTCTTGAGAATCAGTATGGTGTTTTGTGAGAGAGAGAGAGAGAGAGAGAGAGAGTTTGTTGCTTCTTGAATGCTTCTCGAATGCTTCTCTTGGAAGATTGTATTATGTGACTGGTATATCTTCTAGTATATATCCTAGGAATAGATAATGTTGGCAAATCTTTGGACAATTCTAGCTAGCATTCCTAGGTTACAAGCTAACTAGTTGGCCTTTTAGGCTTTAGCTCACTATTCTTAGCCTTGGATGATCATTCGTACATCTCTAGCTTACTATTTGATAAAGTAACCATGGTTAATTTTCTACCATTGTTGGTTAGCGTGATATGTTTATTTATTCGTTTACGCGTTTGCTCAGTCGCTTAATCATTTTCATAATGATTTCTCGTAAATGGTTCGCGGCGTAAATCCTTTCGTATTTATTCTTTACGTTTTGAACTATCGTTCTTGGATATAAATCTGTAAGGTTTTAAATTCGTAATTATATTGTGATTCCCGTAATCCTCGATGGTTCATAAATACGGTCATTTTTCAAAGTTCGTTTTCTTCGAAAACTAATAGCGTTTACATACACTCATTTGGTACGTATAATCATGTTATCAACTCCGAAACTCAATTTCTCATGCACAACATAGTGCGGGCTAAAAAAATTTCCTCGTCTGCCAGGGATACTATTCATTAAACGTTTTTACAAAATCTCAAAAATTTGAAAATATTGAAATAATATTCCTCAACTTATTTGTGTTTAAGAAATTTAAAGTAACCTTTAATAATTGGTCGAGTTTTAAATGAATAATCGTTGGAGAATACTTCTCCTATAGTAAATTAATAACCGAAATAATATTCGTTATTCAAGTAAAATATAGTTCAGGGAATACGATCTTTGGAAATCATTTTAATAAAAGTTTGAGGTATTTAATATTTCGCAAGTGGACATCAAGTCCCTTGGAATAAAATAAGTACGGACTTTTAATGGTCCAAAACATCTCCGGGATGATTCCCGAGTTTATACTTTATAAAAACTGACCGACTCTCGGTCTTATAACTTATATATCACGCTCTATTATAGCGTTTGTATTCTTAAATAAAACACCTTCGGAATACTTCCGGGTTTTCATAAAATTATACTGACCGATCCTCGGTCTA
Source organism: Apium graveolens (assembly GCF_009905375.1). Lineage (NCBI taxonomy): Eukaryota > Viridiplantae > Streptophyta > Magnoliopsida > Apiales > Apiaceae > Apium > Apium graveolens. The sequence continues at coordinate 171,148,457 of NC_133649.1, forward strand.
AAATATACTCCTCATATATACAACGCTTCTCTCTAGCGTTATCGATTGAAATTCGGTAATATTCATATACCAAAATCATTATCATATCGTATGATATTATATAATATAATTCATAAAACATCGTAAATATAGCATCATGTATATATCGACATTATTTGAAAACAAACACAACACAACAGTTTCAAAAAGGTAGGGTTTGAAAACTTGCCTCGAGTCCAAGACACATTTCCCGACTTCCTCTTGTTCCTGGTTTTCTAATCAACAAACATCAGAATCTTAATCAGTATTCCTACTCTCATCACCAACTTATATTTCTAATAAGTTCAATACTTCATAACTTTCATCATTCGACCGACTCGAAATAAGTATCACTCCTTGGTCGAAACGGACGGTCAAAGTGGTCTTATAGATTTGGCTTTACAGAATATTACTATTACGCGACTCGCACTCTATCATTTTTAATAAATCGTAAAATTAATATTTAATACGAAACCACCTCGAGGAACCTTTTGAGTGCTTTTAATATTTATCCTAAAAGTTTCATTTTGATAAAATGAATTTAATTAGGTGAAAGCATTTCAAAAGTTCGGTCAACTACAGAGTTTTACTATTCAAACCGCTTTCACTAAAACATTGATATCTCTCAAACCGTTAACTCAATTGATGCACCGTTTTCGCTTACGCGATCTAGAAAAAATTTAGAACACATCATTTACAAATGGTTTTCTGGTAACAGTGGTAAAAATCCCGAAGTGGTAGTTTCCTAACAGGGGGTTGTTTTTGACATTCGTACTCCGCACGACCTCAGCTCCGACATTTTTAAAAAATTGAACAATCAACATTTTTACTTGAAATTTTTATGACAGCTAATAAACTCTATTTATTACTCTCTATAAAAATTTCATGATTTTTAAATATTTTTAAGTTGATTATTTATATTTATAAATTTTGTAATTTGTAGCAGTTTTGTCGCGTAAATCCCTTTTACTAAAACGGTCGTAATCTTTGATCCGTAAATCGGAATCAAGCGATTCAAGCACCTAAACGATCCTCATAAAATTTTCTATCATAATCAAGTCTCACTTTTCAGGAAACTACAGTTTATACATTCGGGAACTTCTACAGAAACTTAAGTTGTGTTTTGTTCGTTTTAATGAGGTTACGATTACGATCCGAGTTTTGTTTACGTCTTAAATCATTATACCACCATCAAAAACCATCAAATCATCATCTCAACACTAACTCCTCTCAAGAACATCATGTTCTTGAGGCAACAATCATCAACCTTAAAACTAATTAACTAAACATCAAGATAACAAAGTTTGGATAAATGTTTATACATTCCTTGAAGCTTTTTAATACTTAATAAAGTCCTAAGATCCTTGATTAAGCCTTGGTATAGCTTTAGGAGCCTAAAACTTTCATGAAAAATCAAGAAAACAAGTTAGTGATTTTCGGAGTTACTATTCACCCTCAACTTCAAACATTTTTATAAAATTGAGAACTTCATGGATGGGAATGAAATTTGGTGCGTGACTTACCCATGATATTATAGAGTTTGGTAAAAATTTGGTAATTTTTGAATGAGTAGAACATGAGATATTAAATTTTCTCTCCATGGTGTTCTTGAAAATCAGTATGGTGTTTTGTGAGAGAGAGAGAGAGAGAGAGAGTTTGTTGCTTCTTGAATGCTTCTCGAATGCTTCTCTTGGAAGATTGTATTATGTGACTTGTATATCTTCTAGTATATATCCTAGGAATAGATAATGTTGGCAAATCTTTGGACAATTCTAGCTAGCATTCCTAGGTTACAAGCTAACTAGTTGGCCTTTTAGGCTTTAGCTCACTATTCTTAGCCTTGGATGATCATTCCTACATCTCTAGCTTACTATTTGATAAAGTAACCATGGTTAATTTTTTACCATGGTTGGTTAGCGTGATACGTTTATTTATTCGTTTACGCTTTGTTCGGTCGCTTAATCATTTTCGTAATGATTTCTCGTAAATGGTTCGCGGCGTAAATCCTTTCGTATTTATTCTTTATATTTTGAAGTATCATTCTTGGATTTAAATCCATAAGATTTTAAATTCGTAATTATATTGTGATTCTCATAATCCTCGATGGTTCGTAAATACGGTCATTTTTTAAAGTTTATTTTCTTTGATAACTAATAGCGTTTACATACAGTCATTTGGTACGTATAATCATGTTATCAACTCCGAAACCCAATTTTTCATGCACAACATAGTGTGGGCTAAAAAGTTTTCCCCGTCTGCCAGGGTTACTATTCATTAAACATTTTTACAAAGTCTCAAAAATTCAAGTTATTACAACAATGCAACAATTTTTACAAGTCACAACTGCTGATGACGACCAATGTATTCTGGAGATGGAAGTTGGTGCTAAAGCAAGTCAATATCTTGAAACTCTGAAAGTGAAAGGCAGAAAGATAACTCTATTTTACAAGGATCCAAAGATTCAAGCATTTGATTCTGAGGTGAGTAGTAGAATCTTTGAAAGAGAAAATCCTGGAGTTGATCTAGAACAGTTAAGACAAATGGAGGAAGACTTCAAGAATTCCATGAAGATAGTAAATACTGAAACTATTGTTATCTCTCAAGTACTTTATGAAGATGATCCTTCTAACAGACCAACCAAAGGTGTAATCATAAAGGAGGTAAGTCAAGAAGAGGATGAAAGATCTCTCAGATCTCGAGCTATCTTAACTGCTGACAGGAAGCTTAAAGGAAAGAGAAGATATGAGAGAAGTCAAAGCTTTCAAAAAAGAGAAGATATGAGAGAAGTCAAAGCTTTCAAAGCATAAAGCCAAAGTTGTTGCAAATAAGAAATCAGTATCTAAAGCAACTAAATCACAAATACCGATAGATCCAATCTATACAGTTGCTCAATCTTTTGATACTGATAAAATTACCGAAGAAGAAGAAATCAACCAAGCTCACCAAAGAAAAAAGATTTGTAGAGCTGACTGGGCTGATAAATTGAAATTAACCCCTGATATTGCTCAATTTAAAGAAGAAGCTGTTATTAAACCAATCTCAACCTCTGATTTTACTCATGTTGTTGATTTCTTAAACCCAATTCAAGCAAATTTATCAAATCTTGATTCTAAAGACATAATCTCTGATAAGCCAGAACTTACTTTTGAAGAAAAGAAGAAGCTATTATGGGGAAGTAAGAAACCAGCACCTAGAAGAGATTCTTCTGAAACATTAAAGAAGATTTATAGTGGAAGTTCTCAATCTAGAAAATATGGAATCACAAGTGGTCTTGGAAGATTAAATGTTGATGATCCATTTGTAAGAGATATTTTGACTTTAAGAAAGCATTCTAATTTGACAGAAATTGGAGACAATGTAATGCTTGAAGACTTACAGAAGATCATATCAGTGCAAATTGTTATTGATCGTGCTGAAGAGAAAATAATTTATTTTCTGGAGTCTGGGAGAAGCTTAAGGTTGAATCAAGAATAGTTAAGAGATAAACCATGACATGAATTGGAACTTATTGCTATAATTCTCAAGGTAACTAATTTTGTAACTGTCGGGCGGTCTGCATTCATAAAGAACCTGGTATAGTTAAAGCAGAAATGAATGCCTTATAAATTGAACTATATTTCAAAGTACATTGATCAAACTGAATATTCTTTTGATATGCCTATTGGAGGAGCCAAGATAGAAATGTGTCTAGGGACTAAAGTTTTAACCTTTAATCCTGATGGAAAGAAAATTGGGTTTCTGGAGCTAGATGATCTATCTCTTGGAAATTCAAAGTTACATAATCTCAGGGCTGCCATCTATCAGAATGATAAATCAACATATGAACTAACGGAACATAAACAGAGGATGTAATGGTATTTGGATGTAATAGAAGAAAATCTGCTGAGAAAGTTTCTTGAAGATTTTCCAGACTGTATTAGAGTTCAGAATGAAGAGTAAAGTCTGATATTCACTGAATTAAGAAAGAATCTGCTTACTTGATTTTTGCATTTAGATAGTTTTGACATCATCAATTGGAACTTGTAAATATTACCATAATGCACAAGTTAGGGGAGATTGTTAGATATAATTGATGATATCAGCAGAAACTATCAGAAGTTCATATCAAGACTTATATCAGCATTTACTGAAGAGTGACGTTATCAGTACTTGATGATCAGCTAATGATGTCATCAAGATTTGTCACTTCAGTAGATATTCGATATGGAAAAGGAAAGAAGGAATTCAAAGCGATGAAAGACTTTATCTCAGAAGCAATCATACATGGATAGGTTTCCTTATTGTAGTATAATAGGATTCCTTATTTAATTGTGTAGATGTGCTCTATATAAGGCACATGTTAGGTTCATGCTATATGTATTGTGAACATTGTTATATAATTTGCATAACCTAGTAGCTCTCAAGGATATTTGTTCATCCTTTTGATTGAGTACGTTTGTAATCAGTTTTTATCTGTTAATATAAAAACTGTTGATTCTGTTGAAACTTTGTCGAATTGATTGTATAAACTATATCCACCCACCTCTACAGTTGATTACGGGCCTAACATATACTTATGGCTCAAGTTCAAACAATTTGATTACCAATCATAGAAATGATAAAATTAACATATTTTCTTACAAAATAAATCATGTATTTAACAACCACAGTGTGAATTTTATCATAAATTTTTTATATTAAGATCATTTGTTAACAAATAATCAACTGCATATCTAACTCGAGCCTCCAAGCTCATTATTATTTGTAGTAGAAGATGATAGAAAATGTAGCTAGTCATTCTAACAGGAAGTTGCTCTGTATCTTAACAACACAAAATAAATAACCATTCATTACACTATCTAGCAAATTCTACCCATTAACAACAGAACAATTACCAACAACTTATTTTTTACATTTTCAGAAGCTAATTCAATAATAAAACCTACAGCTAGGTTTTAAGGATCTTGGAAATACACTTATATATATAATATTAAAATTTGTTGTGCGGTGCGGTTTGAACTGCATTTCTGAAAATTAAAACCGCAATTCGCACCACATCGTGCGCTTTGTCAAAATTTCAGACTGCAACCGCACCTCGAAAATTAAAAACTATGTTTTGCGATGAAGAATGGTGCGGTGCGGGTGGTTTTTGCGGTTTGTGCGATTTTTTGCTCACCCCTAATATCTATACTAATATTAAAATAGCAACAACGGACATCATCAATTAACGCGTGTTAAATTCTCCATTTAATTGCTGACATCATCTTCTACTAACTCATTTTACTAATTTAATTTGCTTTCTCTATTAATTACAATCCTCCATTAATTTTCTCTCATTCTCATTTCTGATCATATCTTTCTTAATCTCTTCAATTAGAATCTCCACTAATTTTTTTAATCATCATTTCTCAATCTTACTTTGTATAATTTTATTTTCATAATGCTTATCAATTTACTTTACATTTAAAATTAAATAAATTATAATATCATAAATATCAAAATTTTAAAATTAGCATTCGTTAATTTTTCATTAATTTTTATTGAAAATTGTAATCGTACTTATATATGTTGTTAGGTCCAATTAGCACATATAGAGGGGTGAATGTGTGTTCTTCATTTTTAATCGACTACCACAACAGAATATATATAAAACGATTTAACACACACAATTCGAGGTAAATATTATTTTATTAAAAAGGATAAATACCCGAAGGATTTTGCTTACAACAAAGAATACATTATCCAATGTTTCCCATCACTCTAAGAAGATAAAACTCTTATCAAAGATAATCAATATAAGCTATAAGTGCTAGATTTAATGAGTGTTTACAAGAATGTAAGACTTTATGGTGTAACTAAAAATGGGCAGCACTTCTCTTCATTAAAATCAACAAATTGAATCAAACTATTCTCCAAGAATTGAATTCTACAAAGTTTAGTTAAGCTTGTGAAAATAAGTGGTTGCTTAGCTTCTTGATTTGATTATTATGTAAACCGTAGATCTGAGTAGTAGCTTGGAGGAAGAGGCATGTGATGGGGCACAATATAGTCCATGCATTTGAATTGCCAAGAGTTGTTAGAAGTTATATGTTGACCAAGAGGGTGACATCACTCTAGATGTCGACAAACCATGTCTACACATTGTTTTGTCTTAAATATAATAGCCATATGTCGACTAAAATATTTCTTGATAGCCTTGGGAGTCTACATGTCGACCAGGACATTGGGAGAGTCACATGTCAACTGAAATCAAGCTCTAAGATACCATATATCTTCAGATATCGACATGAAACTTTTTTGGAAGCTTAAATGTCGACCTTAATGACGTATGTTTTTTATGATCATACTTTCTCTTTATTTTTAGTCTATTTTGCATGTAATTGAATTGTTATTTTATTAGTTTTTATATTTTATTGTAGAAAAAAGGGAATCTTTATTATAGAAGGATTGTGGCAAAAATTAACAAAATTTGAAGTTATTTCTAGCAAAATTCAGATTTTCGGGACAACTTGTGCGGTGTTACCGTTTTGGCTATAACCGGAGCTCCCGATATCGAAATGAGGCGATTCAGGTGTCGTTGGAAAGATTACGAGAAGAAATATATTTCAAGTATGGTCTCAGGTTTTATTGACATTTTAAACTTCCCAAAAAGGCCAGAAGCATTCGGTTCAGATTTTTAATTTAAGAATTTTACTTTATGTAGGATACTTATTTGTATTGTTTGTAAATAATTAAAATACTATAATATTTAGATGTAGTGTAGTTAGTTTAGCATATATATACATCTTATAAATATTAAACACGTACATCTTGGGTAAAGAACAGTTACACATAACAGGAAAAAGAACGCACCCGAGGAAGAAAGAAGACAAGGGGAAAAACCATTGAATTGGAGAGAGGAATAATTCTAGAGTTTTATCTTCTCTTCTTTACTTTTATTTATAGTAAACTTGGTACTATGTCTTCCTTATTATATTCAATATTCTCTTTTGTGATTTTTAACTAAACTCTTTCTGGCCTTTGATGGATATTTGTGTTGATATATAAAATCACTTCAAGTTCTCTATTTTGGTATTTGTTACAATTTTTTATAGTATTTTATGTTCATTTATTTATAAGAAGTAATTAATCTTGAAATTGATTTGGTAATTTAGGTACACTTGGGAAAGGAAGCCTAAATCAAGACCTATTCACTATAAACTTGAGATTGGTGTTATGCTAACTAGTGGTTAGGATATGGATATACCTAAATACCCTAGGTAGTTATTATAAGGAAGTACTTATTACTTTTCAGATACTTAAATTATTCATAGGAATACGGGAATTTGTTAATGAATTAGTATCACTTGAGATTCGAAAGATCCTCGTGATGATTTAAAATCCTTAAACTAGTAACTGGAACACTTGAGTAGAGTATGTAAGAGTGACTTATCGAAAACACAAGTTGAAGTTAAAGGCCTAGTCTTATTTAAATTTAAAATTTAATTATGTAAGTTTATTCTTCGGTGGTATACATTTTATCTTTTGTATTGACTTGAATTTGAGGAATAATAATGTTGGGTAATTTACAGCTTAAAATTAGTCTATATGGGAACAAATTATTTATTCTACTTGTTACGACGTGTGCACTTGCATTGAGTTATAAAATCGCTAACAAGTTTTTGGCACCGCTGCCGGGGAATACTTTTAAGTATTTATTTGTTAATATCATTACATTGTTTAGTATTTTAAGCTCAATTTAGTTTATGTTCTTTTGTTCTATTTTGTAGGAGTTTAATGTTGAATGCGTAGACTTGGATCATCTTCACTTTTTCCACTTGATTTGGAGATTGAGAAAACTGCAAGAAGGATGTTAGGTCCCGTAAGAGGGCTATTTTAAGCTAGAAGGGGGTTGAATGGCTTAATTAACAATTTAAAATTTTTTATGGCGTTTTAAAATAATTTATCCCTTTTTAAAACTTTACCGAGTGGTTATGCAGTTTATATGTGCGGAAAAATAAAGTGCAAGAAAAGAAAATACCACACGGTGATTTTATCCTGGTTCGCGATGGCGCAACCTCTAATAGATTCGCTCACCCCTACTCCAGTCCCCGAGCTCCTCTCCCGGACTCGGGATTTTCCCTTATAATAAACTCGCTCCTTTAGTAGGCGGAGAAGCCTTTACACCCTTATAAGTATTTATCTTGGTGCATAACACAAGGGTCACCACCTCAAAATAAATATAATACCTACACAACTTATCTTAGACAATAACTCTCCGTTATTTCTTCAAAGTTGTTGTAGAGCCTTTGTGTGGACTTGGCTTCCTTAGCTTTTGTCGGTCTTGGATCTTAGTGATCCGGTCTTGGGTCTTTCCTCTTCTTCATGGTGCGAAGACTACTAACTCCTTGTTAGTACGTCTAGGACTTGGGTCTTAGAACGAGAATCACCTCACGTCACTTCACCTCACTACAAAACTAATAAGACAATCCATGAAACAAAACAAGTAGAGAAAGGTTGGTTTTGAACTAGTTTGTTACTGTACTAGCCCACAAGTAGTATAATATCCAAATAAGAATACTAAAACTAATTAGTTATACTTGACTTAGAATAATACAAGATGGTCAAGTATATTTATAATTACTCCTTTATAGATTTAATAAAGTTGTGGAGTAATATGAGAATTCTTTTTATTTTAAGCTCTTACGGCTTATGACTTCTTTAATATTCTTCTTCTTTCGATTAAGTGTTTATAGATCGAAGAATACTTTAATTACAACCTCGGAGTTGTAATTTACCTTTAAGTATATCAACTTAAGGTTTTAAGGTATACTTGTATATTGACTATTATAAGGTTAAAGTATACTATTTTAAATTCAAGCACGTTTATAAGATTTATGAGTCTTAGCCAAGATCCAAATAAGTTAAGTGCAAGTAATTGGCTTAAGATTGTGCTTTCGAAGTTTGGACGAATAATTACGAGTATTTTATAGATATCGTAGTATAACCCCACGGAATACTGAAAGATGTTAGAAGGGGCTTATACGATATGACTCGTAATTGTTTATATACATGATATACATGATATGTGTTACCCAATATCCAATTAAATAGCGTGAAATTAATTGGCTAACTCGTGGATTTGATTCGTCCTTAATTTTAACGGATGATTACGAAGTGTTTATTGATCGAGTTATAATCCCCCGGAACACTAAAGATGTTAGAAGGGATTAAAACTATGCTTCATAATAATTTATGTGCATGAAATATGTTAGCCAATATCCAATTAAATAAAGTGCAAGTAATTGGCTAACTCGTGAACTTAATTCGTTTTGATATTTGACAAATTACAAAGTGTTTATAGATCGAGTTATAATCCCCCGGAATACTAAAGATGTTAGAAGGGATTAAAACTTTACTTCATAATATTTTATGTGCACGAATAATGTTAGCCAAGATCCAATAATAAAAATAATTGGCTAAGTCATGAACTTGGGTCAAATATAATCTCCCCTTTGGAGATAAAGTACTTTTGTTTATAGATCTTCTTTTTGAGATGATTTATCTGAAGATCAAGTACTTATTTGAATTCCGAGTTCGAATCTTAGTTCTCTTGAGAACTTTGTTTATAAGAGATCTTGTATTAGAGCTTAAGATGAAGTAGAGAAATTAAGTACAAATCTCAAATAAAAAAGAACTCAAATAAGAAGCTAAAAGTTACCACTTTTGAAGAACGGTCGGAAAAGTTCGCCGGAGGTTTGGCCGGATTTTGGCACCTTGGTCGAACTTGGGCAGCCCTTTGGGAGGCCGGAAAGTGGTAGTGGATGAGCTCACTTGGTGGGATAAAGCTTGGTTGGGTGAAGCTAAGCTTGGGTTTCAAAAACCTTGTATATATGTAAGTATATAGAAGAGAGAGAAGGTTTTTGAGAAGAAGTGTGTGGATAGAATTTGAAAGAGATGAAGAGAAGAACTTCTTGAAAAAATCCCAGAAACTTTGTGACTCTTTAGCTTGAAGAAAATGGGTTGGGGTGGGAGTTTATTTATAGGAGGAGTTTGGTGGATTGAATGGTGAAGATTTGAGGAAAATGGATGGTGGATGGTGTATGTCACATGGATTGATGACTTGGCAAGTAGGTTGTATTTCTTTGACATAGCCATATAGACAAACAACTTTATGGGTTCAAAATCTCAACTGAGATATTTGAATATATATATATATATTTCCCTTTTCTTTTAATCATTGTTTAATCACTTAATTAAGGATTAAACACCATTAATTATGACCACCTTAAAAACTCCTAAATAAATACCATAAAAAAATATGATAATTACTTAAATAATATAAAATGATGTCCTGCAAGTTTTGGTCAACTGTGGGACCAACTGCCTCGATTTTTGTGCCCGGACAAAAATTCTCTAAATGCTACGAAATTTTTACCATACTTAGAAAATACCATTTAAATGATCCATACCAAATTTTAGGTCATTCTAGAATGTTGAAGTATTTTATCTAAAAATTAAACTGTTCTGTTAGCTTTTCTTCCGAGTAAAAATATCATTGGTCTTGAAATGAAGGAGATGGATCTTTTGACCAAAGTTTTGACTTGGATAAATACTTAAAATATATTTCCTAATATATAAAATATATTTGGATGATAGGAAATGTGTATTAGTATTTTTGAATAATTTTCTCCGAGAAATGCTGATTTTACGAACCGGAAGAAAATTACTATAAGTATACAGAAATGATTTGCGGAACTAGATATTAATATTCCAAACATAAATAATTTGAATAAAAACTCTTTTGATATATGTAGAGATATATTTTGGAGCGAAGGGTTAAATAATTTTGATATAGCACGAGATCTCTAAAGAATATTTCTGATATATTCCTTATTCGGGCTTGTTGTCATATTCCTGTTGCAACACAGATCTAAGAAATATCATATCTTGATGTTTCTTCTTTAATCACATTTCCTTAGAGATATTTTCCATAAAGATATAGTTTTGATATTTTGCAAGAATGGAATACCTCTTTTATCTGTTTAAAAGACATGATTTTGCTAATTTGACTTTATGACTTTGATTTGGATCAATTAAATTCATGTCCTAATGGAGAGGATCTATGTGTTCTTAATTTTATATTTAATCATACAAATACCAAAATAAATAATATATCGAAGATATTCTTTCAAAGGAATAGAAAGAAAGCTAAGGAATCAAAGAATTAGTCATCCACAATGGCTGCAAATACAAATAATCCTCTGGATCCTAATGGTGGAAGGCGACGGGTAAAGGAGTACATCATGCCTTAATTCGATGACATTTATTCTAGTATTACAAGGTCACCAACTACAATAAATAATTTTCATGTTGGCTCAGTAACAGTGGAAGCTATTAGGGAAAACATGTTAAATAGGCTTTCAGCTGAAGATCCTAATGCTCATTTGAGGAATTTTCTTGAGATCGTTGATAATTTCAAGGTAAATAGTGTTTCTGAAGAAGCCATCAGAATGAAGATCTTTTCTTCAATATATGCAGAAAACTGATGCTTTGATTCAGAGTCAAAGTGCATCCATGAAAGCTTTAGAGATGCAGGTAGGTCAATTGGCTAGTGCTATCAATAACCGTCCTCAAGATTCACTACCTAGTGACACGAAGCCAAATCCCAAAAATGACAAAAGGGAGCATTGCAAGGAAATCGCTTTAAGGAGTGGAAAAGAAATTGAAGGAAATATGAAAAAAATTGATGATGAGGTAACTAAAGAAGCTCATTTTAATGAAGATCCTAAGGAAGTGAATGAAGAATCTATTGCACTCTCAAATCCTCAAGTCGTTGCATCACCACCAAAGAACTCATTATATCTTCCACCTTCATTCCCTCAACATTTACAAAAGCAGAAGCAAGACAAGCAATTTCAGAAGTTTATGGAAGTTTTCAAGAAATTGCCCATTAATATCCTCTATCTGAAGCCTAGGAGCAAATGCCAAGTTATGTCAAGTTCATGAAGGACATTCTATCAAGGAAGAGAAGATTGGAATAATTTGAAATTATGGTTTAACCGAGGAGTGTAGTGCAATTCTACAGAAAAAGATCCCTCTAAAACTTAAAAATTTGAGAAGTTTCACTATTCTTTTCACTATTGGGACGCAATATTTTGGCAAAGCTTTATGATTTGGGGGCTGATATGACTTTGATGCCACTTTTAAATTTTTACAAAGTTGGGAGTTGGTAAAGTGAAGCCTACATCTATGAGATTGTAAATGGCAGATAGGTTTTTGGCATATCCAAGAGGTATTGTTGAAGATGTTCTTGTGAAGGTGGATAAATTTATTTTCAAGCCGACTTCATTGTGCTTGATATGAAAGTGGATTCAGAAATTCCTTTACTTCTTGGTAGACCATTTTTAGCCATGGGAAGGACTCTCATTGATGTTCAGAAAAGAGAGTTAACTATATATATGCAGAATGGACATGTGACATTTAATGTTTTTTCTGCCATGAAGCTTTTTAATGATGAGGAAAGTTGTTTTTCTTTGAGTGCTATTAAAGGTGATGATGATATGCAATTGATGAAGCATCATAATATGGATGATTTAGAGTTGTCTTTACAAGAATATGGTGATGGAAGTAGTAAAGAAATTGATGAATGTATTAAGGAACTTAATGTATTAAGGTCTACTTATAGAAGACCTTTTCAAAATTTTAATTCTTTTGAGATTCTTGAAAAATTTAAGGCACCTAAACCTTCTATTGAAAACCATCCTAAACTAGATGTAATAAACCAAATTTTAGGACTTTTTAAAATAATGAATGAACAGTAATCCCGACGATTGGGGGAAAACTTTTTAGCCCACACTATGTTATACATGAAAAATTTAGTTTTCGAATCAATATTTTGATAATACGTACCAAATAAATGTAAAAGCCATTAGTTTTCGAAAAAAACGAACTTTGTAAAATGACCTTATCATACTAACTATCAAAGAATACGGGAATCATATTATAACCACGAATCTATAATTCTATAAATTAAAACCCAAGTACAAGATTTCAAAGCATAAAAGACTTATAAGAAAAGGATTTACCCCACGAATCGTTTACGAAGATTTATCACGAAAATGAATAAGCGACCAAGTGAATACGTAAACGAATAAATAAATGTATCAATCCCATGCAACTTCCCATCATGAAAGCTATGAAAACTAATTAGTAAGAATGCAACAAAGAATTAGTAATCAAATAGTGATCAACCGAGGAGCATAGTAACCTAGCTAAGGTGAATAGTAACCAAGCATGTAGTTATAGTACTTAGCTATAGTTTAGGCTTTGAAAATTAGCCATGCTAAAAGATATATACTAATATTTGCATATCTAAGATTATATACACAAACAAACCAACATTTAAACACGAAGTAACCAAGCAAGCAAGCAACATTGCTCTCTTCTCTCTCCCTTGAAGCCATTCAGCTATTTTGAAGAAAAACAAGAAACCAAAACTCAAATTTCAACTTCTAGCCATGGATAAATGCTATAATTAATTCTCAATCTTCCTCAATATTAAACTAAGGTAAGATAAATTTTTTATTACATTTCATTAAGGTTTGGATGGTTGAATAAATTCATGAAAGTGATGATGAATAGTGCCAAACAGTGACTTTTCTTGATTTCTTGATTTTCATGGAAATGTATAAGATTTTTAAGCACATCCAAGCCTCACCAAGAATCATCCATCAAGGATAGAACCTAAAAAGCTACAAATAAAGTTATAAATCTTTACCCAAACTTTTTTTAAGGTTTAAGTTTCAAGAAAAGTATGGATCTTGGTTATAAACATAGTTTTGATGGTAGTTATGTTGGTTTCTTGAATGTTAGTTACTTAGATGCTAAGGTTGATGTTATGGCCTCAAGAAATTGATATTATTGAGAGTATTAAGTAGTGATATGATGGTATGATGATTATTAGTTAGTGATTAGTAGTTTAGAGCAAAAACAAAACTTAAATCGCGAGCGTAACATCGATAGAACGGTCGAATTATAACTTTAAGTTTTATGCAAAAGTACAGAAAATATAATTATTTATTAAAAAAATAGACTTGAAAATGGTAGATCTTATTTTAAGGATCATTTAGGCGCTTGGATCGCTTGATTTCGATTTACGGTTCAAAAGTTAGGGTCGTTTTAGTGAAAAAGATTTACGCGATAAAAAATGCTACAAATTACGAATTTTGGAAGTATAAATTATCGACTTAAAAGTATTCAAAAATTATGAAATTTTTACACAGAGTAATAAATAGAATATATTAATTTCCATAAAAATTTCAAGTGAAAACATGCATTTTTAAGTTTTATAAAAATGTCGGAGTCGGGGTCGCGCGAGTAGAAATCCTTAAGAATCGCGAGTGGAGCCGAGGGGCAAAAGTAAAAGAGATTTATGGACATGAAGGACCATGAAAAGAAAACTAAGATAACAAGTACTCGTACCTTATTAAAATGATGAGAGTAATGCGAGTCATGTAAATTGATTATAAGTATTGCGTATTTGTAGTACAAATGAATTTTAGCAATCAATTTCTAAAAATACGATTAGGCACCAGGTTTGTATCTTTCTCGATAGTTTTTTATTTCTTTCATTTTCCTTATTTTTGTTGAAAACTTTCCTCTTGTACGAACCCCGCCCCTTGATAAGTGGCATTTTATACCACTTAGAACGTCTTAAAATGGCTTAAATTGGTGTCTTGAAATCAAGTATTTTGTGTATTTGATGCGTTTTTCTAGTGTTTATGCATTTCAGGGTATTAGTTGCATTTTGGAGGAGGAATCATCAAGAATAAGCCTTGGCATGTGTTCACCATTGCGAGAGGAAAAGAACGGGCAGATTACGGCGAAGAAACGGAGCAAACCTGGATTTTTTCCAGTAGGGTCCTGCGCGGCCGCTCAGCATTGCTGAGCGGCCGCGCAGCAGCCTTGCGCGCCCGCGCAGAAATGCTGAGCGGCCGCGCAGGGTCGGGGAAAAGGATAAATTATTTTAGACTTCTACTTCTGTTTGGCTTCCAACTTCTATGTAATCTGAGTTTTATGGGACTATTATATAAGTAGATTTGAGACGTTTTCACAGAGAGAAAAAAGGAGATTATGTTTTAGATTGTGTTTTGTGCAAGAAGCGAAGGAGATAAGGAAGAAGACCGATTTAGCACACTGCAGCGAAGAGGAAGCATATTTTCTTGTGATTCTTGTTTCGTTGTAACGTTGGATGCTAGTTTTCTTGTTTTGACTTATTTACTCTTGTGACGTACTCTGTTTTAATATAATTAGTTTAGTTATTATTTTCTTGTGTTGTTTATTATGATTTCATATGAACCCATGATGGCGATAAGTTCTATTATGGGCTAATCGTGATCATGGGGTTGTAACGGATTTATTATGGAATTCTTTAGTTAATTGTTTAATACTTTAGTATGTGATGATTGCATGATATCTAGTATTGGTTGTGCGTATTCGTCTTATGTGCGTCGCGAACATATAAGATAGGGTGTTAATCTCTTGTGAAGCGACGGTGGATCTTGAGATTTAGAACTTGCCATGCTAGCATAGGTTCATGTACGTTGAGCATGATTAGTGGGTAATTCTAACAGTTTTATTTGCCCTATGTAATCAAAAGGAATAACTTGTGCTTAAATCGTTGTGTTGTCAATTTCTGTAGATATATAGGAACTCAACATAATTGATGACTATTCAACTTCTATCTTAATTGTGGATGTTTGGTAGAATGGTATTAGTACAATGAAAGTTGGCTTTTATCAGTTTCGTGTTATTCGATTAATGTCATCACTGTCACATGCTAAAGGTAATAACAATGGCTATAGAAGGAAGTAATAATGAAGTTGTGATCTCATGAGTGTTTTATTATTGATAAATTGAAGTGTTAGTTAAGTGGTTAATTAAGTAGTTAATTATAGTTAATATTTAATCAACAATTTTAAGTGTTATTATCTTAACATTGAGAAGTAGTCATACATTGGTGAGTGAGTTAAATTAGACAATAAATTAGTCTGAGTCTCTGAGGGAACGAACTAGAAAGTATTCTATATTACTTGTGAACGCGTATACTTGCGTGAATATTAGTGCGTGTTTTCGCCCTAACAAGTTTTTGGCGCCGCTGCCGGGAACTCGGCGTATTTGTTTAGTTTATGTACTTACCATCATTGGTCATTAGGACTCAGTGATTAGGACGTAGTAGTTAATTACTCTTTTCGGTTGTGTTTCAGGTACTTTAGCAAGCGTTTATGCAAACTCGTTCTCGTGCTCGCAAGAGGACCTTAGATACAGCTGAGGAGAAAGACGAAGTTCTTGATACTCCGGAGAAGTTAGATTTTGAGGATTCGGATTCAGAAACTGAGCAGAAAGAACCAGTAAACATGGGAGATCGTATTGTTCAAGCTGATCCAGCTCTTATGGATTTTTCTCGGCCTAAAATTGATGACATTCAGTCAAGCATCCTTCATCCGGCTATTCAAGCTAACACCTTTGAAATCAAGCCGGGCACTATTCAGATGGTGCAGAATTCTGTTTCTTTTGGAGGAGCGGCAACTGAAGACCCCAACATGCACATAAGGAATTTTGTCGAGATCTGCAGCACTTTTAAGTATAATGGCGTGACTGATGAGGCTATCAAGTTGAGGCTTTTCCCATTCTCACTGAGGGATAAGGCTAAAGACTGGTTACATTCTGAACCAGCTGGGTCCATCACTACGTGGCAAGATCTTGCGCAAAAGTTTCTGGTAAAGTTTTATCCAATGGCAAAGACTGCTGCTATGAGGAGTGCTCTTACTCAGTTTGCGCAGCAACCTACAGAATCTATGTGCGAGGCTTGGGAACGCTACAAGGAAATGTTGAGAAAATGTCCACATCATAGAATGCCGGATTGGATGGTAATCACTGGTTTTTATAATGGTTTGGGGGCCCAATCTCGGCCCATGCTCGATGCAGCAGCGGGAGGAGCCTTATGGGCTAAAAGCTATACTGAGGCGTATAATCTTATAGAGACAATGGCTGCAAACGAGCATCAAAACCCAACTCAGAGGATGACGTCAGGCAAGGTCGCAGGTATTCTGGAAGTTGATGCAGCCACCGCTATTGCAGCCCAGCTCCAAGCGCTATCAATGAAGGTTGATTCTCTGGCTACGTATGGAGTTAATCAAATAGCTATGGTTTGTGAGCTTTGTGCAGGTTCTCATGCTACGGATCAGTGTTCTCTTGTCAACGAATTTATTCAGTATGTGAATAATTATCAGTGACAACAGCAGCCTGTGCCAGCGACCTATCATCCTAACAACAGAAATCATCCAAATTTCAGCTGGGGAAATAATCAGAATGCTATTCAGCCACCATATCAGCAAGGAGTAAGTAAACAGTTTAACCCACCTGGATTCCAGCAACCACAGCAGTATGCTACAAGGCAATCATATCCTCAACAGGGAAGTGCAGCTGCACCTACTAGTGCTGATTTTGAGGAACTTAAGCTGGCTTGCAAGAGTCAGGCGGTTTCTATCAAGACCTTGGAAAATCAAATCGGTCAATTAGCCAATGCAGTGCTCAATCGTCAACCTGGCACTCTTCCCAGTGACACAGAAGTACCAGGCAGGAAGGAAGCTAAAGAGCAAGTCAAGGCTATTACCTTAAGGTCTGGAAAAGTAGCTTGATGCTGAAAAGGCAAAAGAAGTCGAAGCTGAAGTTAGAGATGAAGAATCTAAGCAAAAGGAGAAAGCGGCGGAACCAAGGAAGACTACTGTTGAACACACTCTGCCTGAGGCTAATACAGGGGAGAAACAGCTCTATCCTCCACCACCTTTTCCTAAGAGATTGCAGCAACAAAAGCTGGATAGACAGTTCGGGAAGTTTCTGGAGGTGTTCAAGAAACTTCACATCAATATACCTTTCGCTGAGGCTCTGGAACAAATGCCTAGTTATGTGAAGTTTATGAAGACTATTCTTTCAAGGAAGGTCAAACTGGATGACCTTGAAACCGTTGCTCTCACGGAAGAATGCAGCGCTGTTCTGCAGCAAAAGTTACCACCAAAACTAAAAGATCCAGGAAGCTTCACCATTCCTTGCACCATTGGCAATCTAACTTTTGACAAGTGCCTTTGTGATTTGGGAGCAAGCATTAATCTGATGCCGTTGTCGATCTTTAAAAAGCTGGATCTGCCTGATCCAAAACCCACATACATGTCGCTACAATTGGCTGACCGTTCCATTACTTACCCAAGGGGCATAGTTGAGGATGTGCTCGTCAAGATGGATAAGCTCTTCTTTCCTGCAGATTTTGTTATTCTGGATTTTGAGGAAGATAAGAAGATTCCCATAATCTTGGGGAGGCCTTTCTTGGCTACTGGCCGTACCTTGATAGATGTGCAAAAAGGGGAACTTACTATGCGGGTCCAAGTTCAGGATGTGACCTTCAACGTATTCAAGGCAATGAAATTCCCTACAGAAGATGAGGAGTGCTTAAAAGTGGATGTGATTGATTCTGCGGTTACTTCGGAACTCGATCACTTGCTAATGTCTGATGCATTGGAAAAGGCCTTAGTGGGGGATTTTGACAGCGATGATGAAGATAGCAACGAGCAATTACAATATCTGAACGCTTCTCCATGGAAGCGAAAGCTCGACATACCATTTGAATCTCTTGGTACTTCTGACCTTAAGAATGCTGAAGGGAAGCTCAAACCATCAATAGAGGAAGCACCTACCTTGGAGCTCAAACCATTACCTGAACACTTGAGGTATGCTTTTTTAGGTGATTCATCTACGTTACCTGTTATTATTTCAGCTGACCTTTCAAGTAGTGAGGAAGAAAAGCTCTTAAGGATTTTGAGAGAATTCAAATCGGCTATAGGATGGACCATAGCAGACATCAAGGGGATAAGTCCTTCATATTGTATGCATAAAATTCTGTTAGAGGAAGGTAGTAAGCCAACTGTGGAACAGCAGCGAAGACTGAACCTGATCATGAAGGAGGGGGTGAAGAAAGAAATTCTGAAATGGCTAGATGCAGGCATCATTTATCCTATTTCTGATAGCTCGTGGGTGAGCCCCGTGCAATGTGTACCTAAGAAAGGAGGTATCACTGTGGTCGCAAATGAAAAGAATGAGCTCATCCCTACTCGAACAGTTACAGGATGGAGAGTATGCATGGATTATAGAAAATTGAACAAAGCCACAAGGAAGGATCACTTCCCTCTCCCATTCATTGATCAAATGCTTGACAGATTGGCGGGACATGAGTATTTTTGTCTTCTGGATGGTTATTCTGGGTATAATCAGATTTGTATTGCACCAGAGGATCAGGAAAAGACTACCTTCACTTGTCCATTTGGCACATTTGCTTTTCGTAGAGTTTCGTTTGGGTTATGTGGCACCCCGGCCACCTTTCAGAGATGTATGATGGCTATATTCTCTGACATGATTGGAAATAACGTCGAAGTGTTCATGGATGACTTCTCCGTCTTTGGACACTCATATGATGAATGTTTGAATAATCTGCACGCCGTACTCAAAAGATGCGTGGAAACTAATTTGGTGCTTAATTGGGAGAAATGTCATTTTATGGTGCGTGAAGGCATTATCCTTGGGCATAAGGTCTCTAGCAAAGGTCTGGAGGTGGACAAGGCCAAGGTGGGAGTCATTGAAAATCTTCCCCCACCTAATTCGGTGAAAGGAATCCGTAGTTTTCTCGGTCATGCGGGTTTTTATCGGCGATTCATCAAGGACTTTTCAAAGATATCTAAGCCGTTGTGCAATTTACTTGAGAAAGATGTGCCTTTCAAATTTGATGATGAATGTTTGGCAGCATTCGAGACTCTCAAGGAGAGTTTGATCACGGCACCAGTTATTACAGCACCAGATTGGACAGAACCGTTTGAGATGATGTGTGATGCGAGTGACTATGCGGTAGGTGCAGTTCTGGGACAGCGCAAGAAAAATCTCTTCCATGTGGTCTACTATGCGAGTAAGACTTTAAATGGGGCCCAATTGAACTACACCACTACTGAGAAGGAGCTTTTGGCTATAGTCTTTGGCTTTGAGAAATTTCGATCTTATCTGCTTGGTACGAAAGTGACAGTATTCACTGATCATGCAGCTATTCGCTATCTGGTTTCTAAGAAGGATTCGAAGCCGAGACTCATTCGTTGGGTGCTTTTACTTCAAGAATTTGAGTTAGAGATCAAAGATAGAAAAGGTACTGAGAATCAAGTAGCTGACCATCTCTCTAGGTTGGAGAATCCCGATTCTACTTCACAAGATAGGACGTTAATCAATGAATCTTTTCCGGATGAGCAGTTGTTTGCAATTCAAGAGGAAGAACCATGGTTTGCAGATATTGTAAACTATCTTGTCAGCAATATAATGCCGCTTAATTTGACATCCGCTCAAAAGAAGAAGTTTCTGCATGAGGTGAAGTGGTATATGTGGGATGAACCATATTTGTTTAGACAGGGAGCTGACCAGATCATCAGGAGATGTATCCCGTTCTGTGAGACGGAGGGGATATTATGAGACTGCCATTCCACGGTTTATGGTGGACACTATGGAGGTGAGAAGACGGCAGCTCGTATTCTGTAAGCAGGTTTTTTCTGGCCTACTTTGTTCAAGGATGCTCATCAGTTTGTTTTAAGGTGTGATCGTTGCCAAAGAGTGGGAAATTTGTCAAGGAAGGATGAGATGCCATTAAATGTGATGCTTGAAGTCGAGGTCTTTGATGTATGGGGAATCGATTTCATGGGGCCTTTTATCTCGTCTTGCAATAATCAGTACATCTTGATGGCAGTCGATTATGTCTCAAAATGGGTCAAAGTTAAAGCTTTACCGACAAATGATGCAAAGGCAGTGCTAAATTTTCTTCATAAGCAAATTTTCATAAGGTTTGGAACGCCTCGGGTAATCATAAGTGATGAAGGATCGTATTTTTGCAACCGTAAGTTCACTTCTATGATGCAGCGTTATAATGTGAATCATCGAGTAGCTACTGCCTATCATCCGCAAATAAATGGTCAAGCGGAAGTGTCTAACAGAGAGATAAAGCGCATTCTAGAGAAGGTTGTTTGTCCGTCAAGGAAGGATTGGTCTTTAAAGCTCGATGAAGCTGTTTGGGCTTACAGAACAGCATACAAAACTCCACTTGGGATGTCACCGTTTCAGTTGGTGTACGGTAAGGGATGTCATCTACCGGCGGAGCTTGAGCATAAGGCCTACTGGGCATTGAAGAAATTGAACCTGGATTTAGATGCAGCTGGTAAGAAAAGAATGATTCAGCTTAATGAACTTGATGAATTTCGACTGCAAGCGTACGAGAATAACAAAATGTATAAGGAAAAGGTGAAGAGGTGGCACGATAGGAAGCTACATCCTAAGTTATTTGTGCCAGGGCAACAAGTTCTTTTATTCAACTCTCGGCTCCGACTTTTTCCTGGGAAGTTGAAATCAAGGTGGTCTGGACCTTTTATTGTCAAAACTGTGTTTCCACATGGAGCGGTGGAAATTTTTGAGAATGATTCGGACCAAGCATTCAAGGTTAACGGTCAGCGGTTGAAGCACTACTATGGGGACATGGCAAACCGAGAGGTGGTTAGTGCCATTTTGTTGACTACTTGAGAAAGGTACGGAACGTCAAGCTAATGACGAAAAAGAAGCGCTGCGTGGGAGGCAACCCATGAATTGTTGTTACAGGAACCCTTAGAAGTTAATAACCTATCCAAAAACACAAAAAAAATCAGAAAACAGGGGCTGAAAAAAATTTTCCAGAGACCCTCTGCGCGCCCGCGCAGAAATACTGAGCGGCCGCGCAGGGGTCGAGTTCCAGAAAATTTTTTGCAGTTCAGAAAAAAAAAAAAAAAAAAAAACAAAAACACAAAAAACCCATCACAGAACATAAACCAACGAATTCTTTTCCCATTACCCCATGATTTTATCCCTCAACACCACTCCTAATCTAATTTAACCTACTCCACACCCTATATATACATACACCTATCCTACATATCTCCCACAAACTTCCTACACTTAAACCCTCTCATAAACATCAAAAATCAGTTCTTACACACTTTTATTCACAAATCAATGGCACCCAAGAGAGCACGCACTATTGACAGCAGCAGCACAGTTCCTACTGCTGATTCATCAAGGGGTACTGCTGCAAGGCCTCGGTTAACTGACAGAGCTGCGGAGGAGGAGTACACTAGGCTGTTGGGGAAGCCGATTCTGAAGGAGAGGGGGTTTTTACCATCAGGGAGGGATGGTGAGTTGTTGCCCATGATTGCAGAGAAGGGGTGGATAGCTTTTTGTGAGTCACCCGAAGCAGTACCGATGAGTGTTGTTCGCGAGTTCTACGCGAACACGAAGGCTGAAAAGAATGGGTTTTCTGTAGTTCGTGGGCTGACGGTTGATTATCATCCTGCGGCGATTCGCCGTGTGATTGGACAGCGAGAGAGGAAGCCCGAGGAGGAGAACTGGAATGAAAAGACTGCTGAGGATTTTGACTTGGATTTGATTTGTGCGACTCTCTGTCGACCGGGCACAGTTTGGAACCGCAGTCCAGCCAATAATGAGTATCATCACTTTCCGGCGATCGTCATGAACAGGTATGCCCGTGCATGGAATGCATTTATATGTGCTGATATTTTGCCTTCTTCACATGCACACGAGGTCACAGTTGAGAGAGCACAGTTGTTGTGGGGAATTCTGAATGAGGAATACTATGTGGACCTTGGTGAGTTTATCTACCAAGGAATTCTGAAGTTTTTGAGGGGAGCAAAGCATATGAACATCCCTTATGCATCCACGGTTACGAAGCTATGCCGAGCAGTAGGAGTGAACTGGCCGGCTCATGAGCAGTTGCAGTTGCCAGCAGCTCCGATAGATTCTGGCACTCTGAATGGGATGCAGGAGTGGACCGGTGGTGAGCCTGAGGAGTATGGGCTGGGTTATCATCTTCCAGGAGGACGTCCAGCACGAGGTGCTACTATGGCTAGGCCAGGGCGTGGTGAGGCTGGTTCTTCGAGAGCTCAGGAGGGTGCTGGGATGGGTGATGCCCAGTATAGGAGGCTTTCACGGCGGATGGATGCCATGTATGAGACGCAGAGCAGGTTTGCTCAGGAGCTCACTCTTGCGTTAGGGACTGCTTTTCGAGGCCTTGGAGCTGATATCCAGTGGCCAGTTTTTGGTGAGGACTCTGCATACCTGCCGCCTGATACTCCACCCACTGAGGGTGATGATGATGATGACTCCGAGTAGGTATACCCTGTGTTCCTTTCTACTACCTTCACTGGGGACAGTGAAGATATTAAGTTTGGGGGTGGTAGTTAAGGAATATTTTGTGTGTGTCATATAGCTGCATATTCATGATAGTTAGTTCATATAGTTGCATAATTTTTGCCATATAGTTTTTTTTATATAGCTTTATTTGTTTGTCATATCATATAGCTCATGCATATACCATGATCCCTTTTGCAATGATTTATCGACTGAATTGTGATATTGATGCGAGTGTAGTGATAGCATTAAAGTGATATTAAGTTGTGTAGGTTGATATGCATGCTAGAAGCAGTTGTATTTTCACTAAGTCTTAGAGAATGCTTAAGGGCTAGATTGTTGTTATGATCTGATTATTTTCGAGGATAATCTATTTATTATGCTTAGAATTTGATAATAGGTTCTTAGTGGTAAAGGCATGAAAAAGAAAAAAAAAATAGAGTAAAAATGGAATTTATTGCTAGTTGTGGCTAGGCGTCAAATGGCTAGTAGCCGGCTCGCATGTTATGCGAGTAGTCTAGGGTTGAGCAAGATGGAGCGAAACGCACTTGCTCAGAGAAAAAAAAAAAAAATTTGCATAATTGATCAAGAGTGGGCTCTTTGGTATTCGAGTTATTAAGTTCTTAGGGGACTTTGTGCCTAGTGACCTAAGGCTTTTAGGGTCTGGGATCCACTAACCTAACGCTCGTTACATGGATACCATTGTATAAGTCTTTTATGAACCTCACTCATTGCACGGTCAAATAAGCATTTGAGTTGTAAATAAAAAGCACAATTCCGTAGTAAGCTCCAGAGTTCTTGTAGTGTTGTATATCACTTTGTGCCTAGAATTTTTATTCTTTGTATAATCGTAGGATTGCCTTGAAGATAGTCTAGTCATAGTAATTGGTCTAGTTCCGAAGCATATCTGTTAAGCATTTGCACACACCACGTTTCTGGCTGTATGTCCGTTTGCATGAGTTTATTGATCTTTAGTTGTCTAACTGCATTCGTTGAGATGTGACAATTTGGTTGGTTAATTATAGTAAGGGGGATCGTTGCATTTTCATATAGATTGCATTCATGCATAGTTTTATTTGTTTTGAGTCTGTGACGCTTGTGGACAAGCATCGATTTAAGTTTGGGGGTGTGATAAGTGGCATTTTATACCACTTAGAACGTCTTAAAATGGCTTAAATTGGTGTCTTGAAATCAAGTATTTTGTGTATTTGATGCGTTTTTCTAGTGTTTATGCATTTCAGGGTATTAATTGCATTTCGGAGGAGGAATCATCAAGAATAAGCCTTGGCATGTGTTCACCATTGTGAGAGGAAAAGAACGGGCAGATTACGGCGAAGAAACGGAGCAAACCTGGATTTTTTCCAGTAGGGTCCTGCGCGCCCGCGCAGCAATGCTGAGCGGCCGCGCAGCAATGCTGAGCGGCCGCGCAGCAGCCTTGCGCGCCCGCGCAGAAATGCTGAGCGGCCGCGCAGGGTCGGGGAAAAGGATAAATTATTTTAGACTTCTACTTCTGTTTGGCTTCCAACTTCTATGTAATCTGAGTTTTATGGGACTATTATATAAGTAGATTTGAGACGTTTTCACAGAGAGAAAAAAGGAGATTATGTTTTAGATTGTGTTTTGCGCAAGAAGCGAAGGAGATAAGGAAGAAGACCGATTTAGCACACTGCAGCGAAGAGGAAGCATATTTTCTTGTGATTCTTGTTTCGTTGTAACGTTGGATGCTAGTTTTCTTGTTTTGACTTATTTACTCTTGTGACGTACTCTGTTTTAATATAATTAGTTTAGTTATTATTTTCTTGTGTTGTTTATTATGATTTCATATGAACCCATGATGGCAATAAGTTCTATTATGGGCTAATCGTGATCATGGGGTTGCAACGGATTTATTATGGAATTCTTTAGTTAATTTTTTAATACTTTAGTGTGTGATGATTGCATGATATCTAGTATTGGTTGTGCGTATTCGTCTTATGTGCGTCGCGAACATATAAGATAGGGTGTTAATCTCTTGTGAAGCGACGGTGGATCTTGAGATTTAGAACTTGCCATGCTAGCATAGGTTCATGTACGTTGAGCATGATTAGTGGGTAATTCTAACAATTTTATTTGCCCTATGTAATCAAAAGGAATAACTTGTGCTTAAATCGTTGTGTTGTCAATTTCTGTAGACATATAGGAACTCAACATAATTGATGACTATTCAACTTCTATCTTAATTGTGGATGTTTGGTAGAATGGTATTAGTACAATGAAAGTTGGCTTTTATCAGTTTCGTGTTATTCGATTAATGTCATCACTGTCACATGCTAAAGGTAATAACAATGGCTATAGAAGGAAGTAATAATGAAGTTGTGATCTCATGAGTGTTTTATTATTGATAAATTGAAGTGTTAGTTAAGTGGTTAATTAAGTAGTTAATTATAGTTAATATTTAATCAACAATTTTAAGTGTTATTATCTTAACATTGAGAAGTAGTCATACATTGGTGAGTGAGTTAAATTAGACAATAAATTAGTCTGAGTCTGTGAGGGAACGAACTAGAAAGTATTCTATATTACTTGCGAACGCGTATACTTGCGTGAATATTAGTGCGTGTTTTCGCCCTAACACCCCTCCAACACACACACAAAATAATCGATTAATGACGAAATAATAAAGTTGCAATTTGTTATTTCAAGTACGAATATTATCATGATCACCATGATGTTTTGTTAATGATGTAATTGCTACTTTGATAAAATGCATAAGATAAATTTAAAGTTGTTTTTGTTAATTATGATTGCAAGTTGCATGCTAAGTTTTACATATGAAGTTGTATTAGGTTGATTGTGATTGCTTGTGAAGTTGAACCAATTAAAACCGGATCAATATAAAAAACACAAATGTTGTAACCTAAATCAACTTTATAAAAGATAAAATAAATGTCAGAGCAACTTCAACAGCTTAAGTATACAAGATCTTTACCTATAATTATAAGGATTCAATCAAAATTGGAACTCCAACATTCTAATAGTATCCTAAAAAGTTAAGATCCTTGAATTCTTTATTAAAGATAAGGGATACTTAGAGCAACTCCAACATTATCCTTGTGTGTTCCTTAAAAATAATATAAATTAATAGGATCTTACTTATTTAAGACATTATAAGGTAGCATACCTCCAACAACAATCTTTATTTTGATTCCTTACTATTATTATAATATTCAATTCAAATTCTATTCATATTTTTTAAAAAAAGAGTGAGAAAAAAGTGTGAAAAAGGAGAGAAATAAATATTTAATTAATAAAAGTAAGAGAGAGAATGCTTAAGAATCCTTATCTTTAAGGAATTAAATGAGGATCTTAATTTTTTTGGGAACTATTAGGATGCTGTTGGAGTTCCAATTTTGATTGAATACTTATAATTTTAGGCAAAAATCCTTTATAAGTAACCTGTTGGAGTTGCTCTTAATCATTCCCTATCTTATTTTTATTAATTAAATATCCATTTTCCTCCTTTTTTATACTTCTTCAAGGAACCAAAATAAGGATTGTTGTTAGAGTGTTACCATGAAGCGACTCCAATAGAGTGCTAGTTTATTCCTTATATTTAATATAAAATATTAGATTTTAGTAATTTACAACATTGATAAGGACTTTGAACTCTAACAATGTTCCTTATCTTGGTTCCTTATTTGATACTCCCTTCATTTCTTTTTAAGTGTCGTATTTTGACTGTGCACACTTATTACAAAGTGGAGTTATTAAGTTTACTATCATTAATTTATCTTTCATCTACATAATTTTTTTTAAGAGTTTCAATGACACCCTTTTCATTTTCATGTACATATAATTATATCACCATATACATCAACATTGAAATTTCATTCCCTCCAAATTTTCACAATGTACTAAACTTTTAAACTTTTAAATTTTTGGTTCACTCCCTCCAAATCAAATTCTATTTTGATTGATTCCCTCCAAAAAATGTCTATATAATGGAAGGTGTAGTCTAGATGAGTCTCCGCTGCCTAACTATGAATATATACACTTTTGATTTGAATGTTTCTTCTCATTGTGACAAAGAACCCACGTATGCACTTGGTGTACTCTTTCTTAGTTTTTCATTATATGTATAAATCAAACACTTTTTTTTGTTTATGTGAGTATATCAATAAAACATATCTTACTCATTTTTTATTTTATCATTTTGCATTTTTTAGGTGAAGATGACAATCAAAATGAGATATATGAAACATCTTACAAAAGTTATGCATGTATGGATTTAAATAGTACACCTTTATTCATTACTTTCTATTTTTATAGATTTAAGTTTAACATTTTCTAGAATTTTCAATCTTGTTATAAATTTTTAATATTTGTATTGTAGGTGATTTTAATTTTGTGAACATAAACATGTATGCTAATTTTTGAGATGATGAAAAAGGTTACTCCTTAATTTTTTCTTTTATAAGTACAAGTATATTTTTCTTAAATAATCTTGTATTCTAAATACATAAGGCTACATGTAGTATAAGTATCTCAGTAATATTCATTATAAATTTTATGTTCTACTTCAAAATTTTTGGTTTGTTATTTCTAATTCTTGTTTAATCATTAGGTGAAGATGGTGATTCAGATGATTTATCTCAAACATGACATCTAAGGAAAACTCTCCACCTTTGGATTTAAATATTAATTCTCTCTTTTAAATTTTTATGTGTTTGAAAGGTATAATATAGATTTTTAATTTTAATTTTAATTACTGTGCCATACGTGTTCTTGATTTTTTTACATGAATTTATAAATTAGGATGATCTTGGAGATGAACTATTTCTTTTAAAGTAAAGATTACTTGCACAATTTAAATCTTAGATCAAATATTTGTAAATTAATGTTTTAATGTGAGTATAGAATCAGTGTATTTTGTTTGTTAGTTATTATGTATTTTGTCATTTTTACAATTTATGTGCTTTATGTGCTTTTTGTTCATTTTATAAGAGTAATTATGCTGTAGGTAATTTTTTTTGCTCATTTTATTAATTATTTTGTAGTTGAGTTTCAATTTTCAGATGAAGAATACTTGCATCAATTTTCTACAAATGCAGATCTTTATACTTTAGACTTGAATAAATCTCCACCCCTGGACTTGAACGAGCCTCCCGAGTATGATGAGTGTGAGTCTTGTTAGGGCAGAAAACACGTGCTAATAATACACGCAACTATACGCGTTCGCAAGTAATATAGAATACTTTCTAGTTCATTCCCATAAAGACTCAGCCTAACTATGCTCAATTAACACTTACTCACCAATGTATGATTAGTTCTCAATGTTAAGACAATAACACATAAAATTAGTTATTAACTAGAATTAACTACGAGAATTAAACACTTAACATACACTTGAATTAACAATATTAAACACACATGAGATCATAACTTCATTACTACTTCCTTCAATAGTTATTGTTATTACCCTTAGCATGTAATGGTGATGATATTAATCGAACAACACTAAACTGATAAAAGTCAACTTTCGTTGTACCAATACCATTCTACCA
The DNA here is from genome assembly GCF_009905375.1 of Apium graveolens. Taxonomy (NCBI): domain Eukaryota; kingdom Viridiplantae; phylum Streptophyta; class Magnoliopsida; order Apiales; family Apiaceae; genus Apium; species Apium graveolens. The sequence goes on from NC_133649.1 coordinate 171,177,286, forward strand.
AACATCCACAATTAAGATGGAAGTCAAATAGTCATCAATTATGTTGAGACCCTATATGTCTACAGAATTTGACAACATAATGATTTAAGCACAAGTTATTCCTTATGATTACACAGGGCAAGTAAAACGGTTAGAGTTACCCACTAATCATGCATACACATACATGAACCTATGCTAGCATGGCAAGTTCTAAATCTCAAGATCCACCATCGCTTCACAAGAGATTAACACCTTATCTTATATGTTCGCGACGCACATAAGACGAATAAGCAAAACCAATACTAGATATCATACAATCATCACACACTAAGGTATTAAACAACTAACTAAAGAATTCCATAGCAAATCCGTTATGACCCCATGATCACGATTAGCCCATGATTGAACTCATCGTCACCATGGGTTCATATGAAAACATTATAATAACACACGGCAATAATTAATAAAACTACTTATATTAAACCAGAGTACGTCACAAGAGTAAATAGGTTCACAGTAAAGAAAACTAGCATCCACTGTTACAACAAATAAAAGAATCATAAGAAAACTATGCTTCCTCTTCTTCGTTGCGATGTGCTAAAACGGTCTTCTTCCTTATCTCCTTGCTCGTCGATTGATACCATGATTCAACACCCGTGAAACGTCTCTGAAAACTACTTATATAGAAGCCCCACAATACCCAGCCATCCAAGAAGTCAGAAGTCCAGCAGAACAAGAACTCTAAAAATCATATTTTTAATTCGCGCCCCTGAGCGGCCGCCCAACAATCCTGAGCGGGCGCCCAGCTTCCTGAGCGGCCGCTCAGCCAGGCTGAGCGAGCGCCCAGAATCTTTCTGGAAAATTAATTATTTTGCTCTCGTTCTCTGCTGTATTATGCTCCTATCTTCCCACTCGCAATTCCAAACACATATTAAGGCTTATTCTTGATGAAATCTCCCCACTAATGCAAGTAATACCCTGAAATGCACAAACACTAGAAAAACGCATCAAATACACAAAATACTTGATTTCAAGACATCAATTCAAGCCATTATAAGACGTTCTAAGTGGTATAAAATGCCACTTATCACACCCCCAAACTTAAATCGATGTTTGTCCTCAAGCATCACAGACTCAAAAATAAAGCAAAAACATGCATGAATCCAGTCTATATGAAATGCAGTGATCCCCCTCACTATGACCAAACCAACCAACTTATGACATCTCAACAAATGCAATTAGGTGAATAAAGATCAATCAAATCATGCAAACTAACATACAACCAGAAACGTGGTGTGTGCTGATGCTTAACAGATATGCTTCGAAACTAGATCAATTATCATAACTCGACTATCCTCAAGGTAATCACATGATTATACGAAGAATAAATTCTAGGCACAAAATGACTTAAACACTTCAAGATTACTGGAGCTTATTACGGAATCATGCTTTTTATTCAACACAACAACAAATGCTTATTTGACCGTGCAATTAGTGAGGTCCACAAAAGACTTATACAATGGCATCCATTTAGCGAGCGTTAGGTTAGCGGATCCCAGACTATAAAAGCCTTAGGTCACTAGGCACAAAGTCCCCTAAGAACTTAATAACTCGAATACCAAAGAGCCCACTCGTGATCAATTATGGATTAACTCTTTTTTTCTTTCTTTTCTATTCTTTTTTCTCTTTCTTTTTTTTTTATTTTTTTTTTCAAATTTCTGAGCAAGTGTGTTTCGCTCCATCTTGCTCAACCCTAGACTACTCGCATAAAAATACGAGCTGGCTACTAGCCATTTGACGCCTAGCCATAATTAGCAATGAATTCCAATTTTTACTCCAAATTTTTTCTTTTCATGTCTTTTATCTTTAAGAACCTATTATAAATTCTAAGCATAATCAATAGATTAACCTCAAAAACCATCAAACCATGACAACAATCTAGTCCTTAAGCATTCTCTAAGACTTAGTGAAATTACAAGTGTTTCTAGCATGCATGTCATCCTACAATACTCAACATCACTCTAACGCTATCACCACACTCGCATCAATATCACAAATCAATTGGTAAAGCAACGCAAAAGAGATCATGGTACATGCATGAGCTAAATGACATGATAAATAAAGCTATAAAATAAAATAAAAAAAACTATATGGCAAAAATATGCAATTATATAAACTAACTATCATGTATATGCAACTATATGACACACACACAAAAATATTCCTTAACTACCACCCCCAAACTTAAAATCTTCACTGTCCCCGGTGAAGGTAGTAGAAAAGAACACAGGGTATACCTACTCGGAAAAATCATCATGATCACCCTCAGAGGGTGGTGTATCAGGAGGCGGATAAGCATAGTCCTCACCAAAAACGGGCCACTGGATGTCAGCTCCAAGGCCTCTGAAAGCAGTCCCAAGTGCAAGGGTGAGCTCCTGAGCAAACCTACTCTGCGTTTCGTACATAACATCCATCCTCCTCGACAGCCTTTTATACTGGGAATCAGCCATCCCAACACCCTCCTGAGCTCTAGAAGAGCCTGCCCCATCATGCCCCGGCCTAGCCATGGTAGCACAAGCTGCTGGACGTCCTCCTGGAAGACGATAACCCAACCCATGCTCCTCGGGCTCTCCACCCGTCCACTCCTGCATCGCATTCAGAGTCGCTGAATCAATAGGAGCGGTCGGCATCTGCAACTGCTTGTGAGAAGGCCAATGAACTCCCACTGCTCGGCATAGCTTCGTGACAGTAGATGCATAAGGGATGTTCATGTGCTTTGCTCCCCTCAAAAACTTCAAAATTCCTTGGTAGATGAACTCACCAAGGTCCACATAATACTCCTCATTCAAAATACCCCATAACAACCTTGCTCGCTCAACTGTAACCTCATGTGCATGTGAAGTAGGCAGAATATTAGCATAAATAAAGGCATTCCATGCACGAGCATACCTATTCATCGCAATCGCCGGAAAAGAACGATACTCATTAGATCCCGTCTTGAACTTCCAAACCGTGCCCGGATGACAGAGAGTAGCACAAATCAAATCCAAATCAAACTCCTCGGAGGGCTTCTCATTCCAATTCTCCTCCGTGGGCTTCCTCTGTCTCTGCCCAATCACATGTCGAATCGCCTCAGGATGATAATCCACCGCTAGCCCACGCACAACAGAAAACCCATTCTTTTCAGCCTTTGCGTTCGCATAGAACTCGCGAACCACGCTCATCGGAACCGCCTCCGGCGACTCACAAAAAGAAATTCAACCCTTTTCAGCAATTATCGGCAACAACTCACCATCCCTCCCCATGGTAAGAATCCCCTCTCCTTCAAAATCGGCTTACCCAGAAGCCTAGTATACTCCTCCTCAGCAGCCCTATCAAACAAACGAGGTCTCGCAGCAGTACCCCTCGAAGAATCAGCAGTAGGAACAGTGTTGCTGCTATCAATAGTCCTGGATCTCTTGGGTGCCATTGAAACTGAGAAAAAGTGATTAAAATTTGTGTTTTGGAATATGGGAGAGAGTTTTAAGGTTGAAAGTGTATGGGGGAGTATATGGAATAGTTTTATGTATATATAGGGTAAAGATTAGAGCTAAAATTTGATTAGGAGTGGGGTTGAGGGTTAAAAACGTGGGTTTATAGGAAAAGGATTCGTGGGTACTGGGCTGTATTTTTATTTTTTTGTTTTCTGATTTTTTTTATAAGGCTAAAAAAAATTCAGGAATTCGGGAGCTGAGCGGCCAAGCAGCAAAGCTGCGCAGACGCCCAGCAAAGCTGCACGGACGCCCAGCAAAGCTGCGCGGACGCCCAGCATCCTGAGCAGCCACTCAGCAAAGCTGAGCGGGCGCCTAGATGGTGATTGGAATTTTTTTTTCTTGCCCTTCTTTTCCGGTTTTTTTTTGTGTTTTTGATAGGTTACTGATTTCTAAGGGTTCCTATAACAACAAATCTTGGGTTGCCTCCCAAAAAGCGCTTCTTTTACGTCATTAGCTTGACGTAGCGTACCTTGCTCAAGTTGACAATAAAACGGTACTAACCACTTCCTGGTTTGCCGTGTCCCCATAGTAATGCTTTAAACGCTGAACATTAACCTTGAATGCTTGTCCCGGATCATTCTCAAAAATCTCCACCGCTCCATGTGGAAACACAGTTTTGACAATAAAAGGTCCAAACCACCTTGATTTCAACTTTCCAGGAAAAAGTCGGAGACGAGAGTTGAATAAAAGAACTTGCTGCCCCGACACAATTGACTTAGGATATAGCTTCCTGTCGTGCCACCTTTTCACTTTTTCCTTGTACATTTTATTGTTCTCGTACGCTTGGAGTCGAAATTCATCAAGTTCATCTAACTGAAGCATTCGCTTCTTCCCAGCTGCATCTAGATCAAGATTCAACTTCTTCAACTCCCAATAAGCCTTATGCTCAAGCTCCGCAGGTAAATGACATCACTTACCATAAACAAGTTGAAACGGGGACATCCCTAGTGGAGTCTTGTATGCTGTTCTATAAGCCCAAACAACTTCATCGAGCTTTAAAGACCAATCCTTCCTTGACGGGCAAACAACTTTCTCTGGAATGTGCTTGATCTCTCTATTAGACACTTCCGCTTGACCATTCATTTTTGGATGATAGGCAGTAGCAACACGATGATTCACATTGTAGCGCTACATCATAGAAGTGAACTTACGGTTGCAGAAATGCGACCCCTCATCACTTATGATTACTCGTGGCGTTCCAAACCTTGTGAAAATTTGCTTATAAAAAAAATTCAACACTACCTTTGCATCATTCGTCGGTAGAGCCTTGACTCCACCCATTTTGAGACATAATCGACTGCCATCAAGATGTACTGATTATTACAGGATGAGACAAATGGTCCCATGAAATCGATTCCCCAAACATCAAAGACCTCAACTTCAAGCATCACATTTAACGGCATCTCATCCTTCCTCGTAAGATTCCCCACTCTTTGGCAAAGATCACACCTTAAAACGAACTGATGTGCATCCTTAAATAAAGTAGGCTAGAAAAAACCTGCTTGCAGAATACGAGCTCCTGTCTTTTCACCACCATAATGTCCACCATAAACTGTGGAGTGGCAGTCTTGTAATATCCCCTTCGTCTCACAGAATGGGATACATCTCCTGATGATCTGGTCAGCTTCTTGTCTAAACAAATACAGTTCATCTCACATGTACCACTTCACCTCATGCAGAAACTTCTTCTTTTGAGCTGTATTCATATTAGGAGGTATTATATTGCTGACAAGATAGTTCACAATATCTGCAAACCATGGTTCTTCCTCCTGAACTGCGAACAACTGCTCATCCGGAAAAGATTCGTTGATCAATGTCTTATCATGTGAAGTAGAATCGGGATTCTCCAATCTAGAGAGATGGTCAGCTACTTGATTCTCAGTACCTTTTCAATCCTTGATCTCTAACTCAAATTCTTGTAGCAAGAGCACCCAACGAATAAGTCTAGGCTTCGAATCCTTCTTGGTGACCAAATAGCGAATGGCAGCATGATCAGTGAATACTGTCACCTTTGTCCCAAGCAGATAAGATCGAAATTTTTCGAAACCAAAGACTATAGCCAAGAGCTCCTTCTCAGTAGTGGTGTAGTTCATTTGAGCTCCATTTAGAGTCTTACTAGCATAGTAGACCACATGAAAAAGATTATTCTTGCGCTGCCCAAGAACTGCTCCCACCGCATAATCACCCGCATCACACATCATCTCAAAAGGCTATGTCCAATCAAGTGCCTTAATAACTGGTGCAGTTATCAAACTCTTCTTGAGAGTCTCGAATGCCGCCAAGCATTCATCATCAAATTTGAAAGGCACATCCTTCTCGAGCAAGTTGCACAACGGCTTGGATATCTTCGAGAAATCCTTGATGAAATGCCGATAAAAACCCGCATGACCAAGAAAACTACGGATTCCTTTCACTGAAATAGGGGGTGGAAGATTTTCAATGACTCCCACCTTGGCTTTGTCCACCTCAAAACCCTTTCTAGAGACCTTATGCCCAAGAATAATGCCTTCACGCACCATAAAATGACATTTTTCCCAATTGAGGACTAAATTAGTTTCCACACACCTTTTGAGAACCGAACGAAGATTATTCAAACATTCATCATACGAATGTCCAAAGACTGAGAAGTCATCCATGAACACTTCGACATTATTCCCAATCATATCAGAGAATATAGCCATCATACATCTCTGAAAAGTGGCAGGTGCGCCACATAAGCCAAACGAAACTCTGTGAAAAGCGAATTTGCCAAATGGACAAGTGAAGGTAGTCTTTTCCTGATCTTCTGGTGCAATGCAAATCTGATTATACCCCGAATAGCCATCCAGAAGACAATAATACTCATGACCGGCCAACCTGTCAAGCATCTGATTAATAAATGGAAGAGGGAAGTGATCCTTTCTCGTGGCCTTGTTCAACTTTCTGTAATCCATGCATACCCTCCATCCTGTGACTGTTCGAGTGGGGATGAGCTCGTTCTTCTCATTTGCTACCACAGTAATACCCCATTTCTTAGGTACACATTGCACGGGGCTCACCCAAGAACTGTCAAAAATAGGATATATGATTCCTGCATCCAGCCACTTCAGAATCTCTTTCTTCACCACTTCTTTCATGATAGGATTAAGTCGTCACTGTTGCTCAACAGTTGGCTTACTACCTTCTTCTAGCAGAATTTTATGCATGCAATATGAAGGGCTGATCACCTTGATATCTGCTATAATCCATCCAATAGCCGATTTGAATTCTCTCAAAATCCTCAGGAGCTTGTCCTCCTCACTACCTGAAAGGTCAGATGCAATAATAACAGGTAAAGTAGATGCATCACCTAAAAATGTATACCTCAAGTGTTCAGGCAATGTTTAAGCTCCAAAGTAGGTGCTTCCTCAATAGATGGTTTGAGCTTTCCTTCAGCATTTTTGAGGTCAGAAGTACCAAAAGATTCAAATGGCATGTCTAGCTTTCGTCTCCAAGGAGAATCATTTAGATATTGTAGTTGCTCATTGTTATCCTCCTCATCACTGTCAAACTCCCCTACTAAGGCTTTTTCTAATGCGTCAGACATTAGCAAATGATCAAGTTCTGAAGTTACCGCAGACTCAATCAAATCCATCTTTAAGCACTCCTCGTCTTATGTAGGGAATTTCATCGCTTTGAATACATTGAATGTCACATCCTGATCCTGCACCCTCATAGTAAGTTCACCTTTCTGCACATCTATCAAGCTACGTCCTGTAGCCAGGAAAGGTCTTCCCAAGATTATGGGGATCTTCTTATCTTCCTCGAAATCCAAAATGACAAAGTCTGCAGGGAAGAAGAGCTTATCCACCTTTACTAACACGTCATCCACTATGCCTCGTGGATATGTAATAGAACGATCAACCAATTGTAAAGACATGTAGGTGGGCTTTGGATCAGGAAAATTCAACTTTTTGAAGATAGACAACGGCATCAGATTGATGCTTGCTCCCAAATCGTACATGCATTTATCAAAAGACAACTTGCCAATGGTGCAAGGAATGGTGAAGCTACCAGGATCCTTAAGCTTTGGAGGTAATTTCTGTTGCAGCACAACACTGCACTCTTCCGTTAGAGCAACGGTCTCAAGGTCATCCAGTTTCACCTTCCTTGAAAGAATACTCTTCATGAATTTCGCATAACTGGGCATTTGCTCCAAAGCCTCATCGAAAGGTATGTTGATGTGAAGTTTCTTGAACACCTCCAGAAACTTACCGAACTGCTTATCCAGTTTTTGTTGTTGCAATCTCTTAGGGAAAGGTGGTGGATGATAGAGATGTTTCTCCCCTATATTACCCTCAGGCAGAGTGTGTTCAACAGTAGTCTTCCTTGGTTCCTCCGCTTTCTCCTTTTGCTTCTCTTCATCACCAACTTCAGCTTCTCCGTCTTTTGCTTTTTCAGCATCAACAACTTTTCCAGACCTTAAGGTAATAGCCTTAACTTGCTCTTTAGCTTCCTTCCTGCCTGGCACTTCAGTATCACTGGGAAGTGTGCCAGGTTGACGATTGAGCACTGCACTGGCTATTTGTCCGATTTGATTTTCCAAGGTCTTGATAGAAATAGCCTGACTTTTGCACAACAACTTGAGTTCCTCGAAATCAGCACTAGAAGGTGGAGCAGCACCTCCTTGTTGAGGATATGATTGCCTTTGAGCATAATGTTGTGGTTGTTGGAATCTAGGTGGATTAAAATGTTTACTTACGCCTTGCTGATATGGTTGCTGAATAGCATTCTGAGTATTGCTCCAGCTGAAATTGGGATGATTTATGTTGTTAGGATGATAAGTAGCTGGCACAGGCTGTTGCGGTCGCTGATAATTGTTCACATACTGAACAGATTCATTAACAAGAGAACACCGATCCGTAGCATGAGAATCTGTATAAAGCTCACAGACCATAGCTATCTGATTGACTCCATAGGTGGCTAAAGAATCGACCTTCATAGACAGCGCTTGGAGCTGCGCTGCAATAGCTGTAGCTGCATCAACTTCCAGAATACCTGCTACCTTCCTAGGCATCATCCTTTGAGTTGAGTTTTGATGCTCATTTGCAGCCATAGTTTGAATAAGATTATAAGCCTCAGTATAGCTTTTGGCCCACAAAGCGCCTCCAGCTGCTGCATCGAGCATGGGCCGAGATTGGGCCCCCAAACCATTATAGAAACCAGTGATCACCATCCAGTCAGGCATACCATGATGTGGACACTTTCTCAACATCTCCCTGTAGCGTTCCCAAGCTTCGCACATAGATTCTGTTGGTTGCTGCGCAAACTGAGTAAGAGCACTCCTCATAGCTGCAGTCTTTGCCATTGGATAGAACTTTACAAGAAACTTTTGCGCAAGATCTTGCCAAGTAGTGATGGACCCAGCTGGTTCAGAATATAACCAGTCCTTAGCTTTATGCCTCAGAGAGAATGGGAAAAGCCTCATCTTGATAGCCTCATCAGTCACACCATTATATTTGAAAGTACTACAGATCTCGACAAAATTCCTGATGTGCATGTTGGGGTCTTCAGTTGCAGCACCTCTGAAAGAAACAAAATTCTGCACCATCTGAATAGTGCCTGGCTTGATTTCAAAAGTGTTAGCCTGAATAGTCGGATGAAGGATGCTTGACTGAATGTCATCAATTTTAGGCCGAGAAAAGTCCATAAGAGCTGGATTTGCCGGAACTTTACGATCACCCATGATTACCGGTTCTTTCTGCTCACTCTCTTTATCCGAATCTTCAAAATCTATCTTCTCCAAGATATCAAGAACTGAGTCTATTTCCTCAGTCGTATCTAAAGTCCTCTTGCGAGTACAAGAACGTGTTTGCATAAACACTCGCTAAAGTACCTGAAACACAACCGGAAACGATAAGTAACACGTCTTAATCAATGAGTCCTAATGACCACTGATGGTAAATGCATAAACTAAACAAATACGCCGAGTCCCCGGCAGCGGCGCCAAAAACATGTTAGGGCGGAAAATACGCGCTAATAATACACGCAAGTATACGCGTTCGCAAGTAATATATAATACTTTCTAGTTCGTTCCCACAGAGACTCAGACTAATTATGCTCAATTAACACTTACTCACCAATGTATGATTACTTCTCAATGTTAAGACAATAACACATAGAATTGATTAACTAATTATTAACTAGAATTAACTACGAGAATTAAACACTTAACATACACTTGAATTAACAATATTAAACACACATGAGATCATAACTTCATTACTACTTCCTTCAATAGTTATTGTTATTACCCTTAGCATGTAATGGTGATGATATTAATCGAACAACACTAAACTGATTAAAGCCAACTTTCATTGTACCAATACCATTCTACCAAACATCCACAATTAAGATAGAAGTCAAATAGTCATCAATTATATCGAGACCCTATATGTCTACAGAAATTGACAACATAACGATTTAAGCACAAGTTATTCCTTATGATTACACAGGGCAAGTAAAATGGTTAGAGTTACCCACTAATCATGCATACACATACATGAACCTATGCTAGCATGGCAAGTTCTAAATCTCAAGATCCACCGTCGCTTCACAAGGGATTAACACCCTATCTTATATGTTCGCGACGCACATAAGACGAATAAGCACAACCAATACTAGATATCATACAATCATCACACACTAAGGTATTAAACAACTAACTAAAGAATTCCATAGCAAATCCGTTACGACCCCATGATCACGATTAGCCCATAATTGAACTTATCGTCATCATGGGTTCATATGAAAACATTATAATAACACACGACAATAATTAATAAAACTACTTATATTAAACCAGAGTACGTCACAAGAGTAAATAGGTTCAAAGTAAAGAAAACTAGCATCCACTGTTACAACGAATAAAAGAATCACAAGAAAACTATGCTTCCTCTTCTTCGTTGCGATGTGCTAAAACAGTATTCTTCCTTATCTCCTTGCTCCTTGATTGATACCACGATTCAACACCCGTGAAACGTCTCTGAAAACTACTTATATAGAAGCCCCACAATACCCAGCCATCCAAGAAGTCAGAAGTCCAGCAAAACAAGAACTCTAAAAATCATATTTTTAATTCGCGCCCATGAGCGGCCGCCCAGCAATCCTGAGCGGGCGCCCAGCTTCCTGAGCGGCCGCTCAGCCAAGCTGAGCGGGCGCCAAGGACCTTTCTGGAAAATTAATTATTTTGCTCCCGTTCTCTGCTGCATTCTGCTCCTATCTTCCCACTCGCAATGCCAAACACGTACTAAGGCTTATTCTTGATGAAATCTCCCCACAAATGCAAGTAATACCCTGAAATGCACAAACACTAGAAAAACGCATCAAATACACAAAATACTTGATTTCAAGACATCAATTCAAGCCATTATAAGACGTTTTAAGTGGTATAAAATGCCACTTATCAAGTCTCATTTTAATGATTTTGAGCGTCCTCCAACTAAAAAGTAAATTTTACTTTTTATTTTAGTATTGTCACTCATGATTGTATTTAGTTTAGCATTTGTTGATCTTTTGATTTTTAATAAAGAAAAATCTGTAGGTGAAAGTGGGACGTATAACACCATTGCATGAAGGTTACAAATTTTATCAAATGACCAACGTCGTGCCATTTATCTTGCTCTATTGAAAAAAGTGCAAATGAAAGACTAAAATGGGGTACAACAAAGGCTGGTGCGGCAAGATTTTTTTGTAAATATACATTTTATTGAACGTATTTGGAAACGTGCAAAAGAGTCTTCAAGTCAGGGTCAAGTTGATGTGTCACATCGTAAGACAAAAAATTGTGGTCGGAATAGAGTACAATTTGATGTAGAAAAATTTCAAAATATACCTCTATCTCAACGGACAGCTCTCCAATATACTGCATATGCAATGGAACTTTCCACCACAACTTTGTTCACACACTTTAAAGATTATGAAACTATAAAGAGACACTCTAATTCCATCAAACCTCTTTTAACAGATAAAAATAAGAAAAGTCGAGTTGAATTTTTCTTGTCAATGTTGGACGGAGATAGTCCTCCAAATAATTCTCGCTTTGCTGCAATGGATGATATCATACATATTGATGAGAAATGGTTTTATTTGATAAAAAAATCTGAAAGCTATTATCTTCTAAAGGATGAAGAAGAGCCTCAACGTACTTGTAAAAGTAAAATTTTTGTTTTAAAAGTGATGTTTTTGGCTGCTATAGCACGGCCACGATTTGAACAAGGAAATGTTAGTTTTTCCGGAAAGATTGGGATATACCCTTTTGTAACCAAAGAGCCTGCTAAGAGAAGCAGTGCAAATCGATTGGCTGGAATACTAGAAACAAAGGTAATGACTTCAGACGGGAGACATGTTATAAGGTCTTTCTTGAATGAGAAAGTCTTTCCAGATATCCGAGCAAAATGGCCAGATGGAAATTCTAGTATCATTTGGATACAACAAGATAACGCAAGAACACATGTTAATCCAAATGACTTAGAATTTCGGTAAGCTGCCTTACAAGATGGGATTGATATTCACTTAATGTGTCAGCCAACAAATTCTCCAGATTTAAATATTTTGGATCTTGGCTTTTTTAATGCAATTCAATCCTTACGTTATAAGGAGTTTCCGAAAACCATAGATGATCTTATCTGTTGAAAGATCGTTTGAAGCTTTTTTTTGCCAAAATCATCAAATAGAATTTTTTGTACTTTGCAGCAGTGTATGGTGGAAATTCTCAAAGGGAGGGGTTCCAATAAGTATGATATACCCCGTATTAGAAAATCTATTTTAAAGAGACAAGGTAAACTTCCTCTTCAGTTTAATTGTGATGCAAGACTAGTAGAAGATGCAAAAAATTGGTTAAATTCTGGTTAGTGAATTTTGCTAGATTATGCACTTTTTGTATATGTTAGTGTAAACCTTTAATACTATTGTTCAAATTTTTTTCCTTAATTTTGCTTGTCAATGTATAATATATTTTTATATCTCTACTTTTTTTCAAAGAAAGAGTTTGTTCTAATTTTTTTAGTGGGTTTTAAAGTTGCAAAGTTGTTAAAGTTAAAAATTAAGGATAACTAATTTTAATCAAAACTAAGTTTGCTAGTTAGTTGTATATTTCTAATAACTTATTATTGATGTCTCATCTTAATAAAATTAATCAATAAAATTTTTGTCAATTCATCTTATTTGAAAACATGCTTTCAATTTTTTTTAAATACTTTGAGTACATACATTCAATCTTGAAGAAAAAGTTAGAAGTTAAGCATTCATCTTAATTTTATGTTATAAAAAAATTCTATCTCTAATTTTTTTATGTAAAGATCTCTAAATTAATTGTGAAAACACTTTGAGTAAAATAATTTTCATTTTAGTACAAATTTTATTCGATGTACAAAAATATTTTTAAATGCTTTTAAAATTGTTAAAGTAGGTTCAATTTAAATAACTAAATCTATGCTAATTAAATTTTAGTGAGTTAATAACAAAAGGCGTAGTAATATTTTGACAAACATTATAATAACTAAAATTTTTAAATGACATTAGAATAATAAAAAAAATTAACAGAATCAAGGCATGAACGACATTTTATAAAAAATATGATTGAGAATACATATTCAACATTTTTAAAATTTAAACTCATAAGGCAAAAAACAAACTCATAACATATCATGCTATTTTAATTTGAAATAAAAATATTCATAACATTCTAATCTTAAAATAAATAGAAACTTAAAAAGATTAATTCCTGAGACAACATATGAATTTGGGAAAATAAATTTTCCACATCATGTGAACAACCCGGTGACTAACATCTTGTGAGAAAGCCTCTTCTTGGTCATCTGGATATTCATTCAAATCAAAATCATGGTGAGTTTTACTGACATTGTTCATGACTAGTCGTTGTTTTTGGATTCATCAACTTCTTTTTTAACTTCATCCATCTCTTTGGCTGGAATTTTTTTTAATAGTAAAACAAATAAGTAAAATAAAATGAGTGAAATATGATGAAGATGAGTGATTTATGTATGTATGCTTAAATAGTGAAGATGAAAAAAATGAGTAGGTAAAATAAATAATAATATTACTTGAAAATAGAGTAAATTGAATGTTACATGTGGAAGGGGTCTTGAAAATATAAGCACGTGTCTTGAAAATAGAAAAACGACACTTAAAAATGGAATTCAAAGTTAGTCAAAATACGACACTTAAAAAGAAATGGAGCGAGTATTATATTATTAAGAGTTTGTCTAGTGTGGGCACATGCTAAGAAAGTGTAATTGTTGAGTTGTAAAAATTTTATTGGTGGAGATTTTTGTTCATGTAGGGGTCCATTATTATTAATGAACTCTCCACCAATATTTTGTGGACACCTCATCAAACACTAATTTTAGCATATGCCCATGAGTACACACGAGAAAAACTGTATTATTAAATGTATTTTTCATACACTACATAATATAGAGAGAAAAAAGTGCTCTAATATTATATTATTATATAAAAGTTAGAAATTGCTAAGAAGAAAGAATATGTTAGTTATTTATAGGCAATGGAAGAAGGATATTAGTGAAATAAAGACTCACTAAGATTCTGTTGGAGCACATTCTTTAACCTCATTCCTTAAATTACACCTTAGAAGTTAGAATAACAAATAGCGAATCTCTTGGAATTGCTCTCGGGGCATCTCCAAGGGCAATAGTTAAAATTGTAAGCTAAAACATGGTTAGGTAAAATTTTGTTGAACCGGTAAACAATTATACTCCGCTGGAATTAGTTATAATTATTAGCTATATTCAAAATCTCATTTTTTTATTAATTCTAAATATATATATATATATTAGAGAAACTAAAATAATATTATTTAATTAAAAGAAATTTAATAATAATGTTATAATATTTTTATATTTTATCAATATTTTAAACTAAAAATTATAAAAATATAAATAAATAATTTATATGATTAACGAAAAGTATGATAAGATATTTAAAAATAAATTAAATAAATAGATTAACAAACATTACTTACATATTAAATAAAATATATAACTAAAAACATAACTTATATTAGAATTTTTATAAAGTTAGTTAACAATAAAATAATATTTTTACACTTAACATTATATTAAACACTTTAAGTTAAATATTGGTAAAAAAATAATCTAATGCAATATGCTCATATTACAATTAAATAACATAATTACGAATGGGTTAAAATTAGGGTTATAGCTCACGGGATAATTATAGATGATGACAAATGATACAACAGATGTAGTGTGCATGTTTTTCGTTATCTAAAATTATACGTAACACGACTTAGCGTTAGAGTGATACACATTTTACATATCTATACTATATGCTATAATAACCGGAATGAGGTATAATTTGTAGTTTGGTTAACCCTCATTTTGGTTATCCCTTTCTATCACGACCGTCAGATATGTTTCATCAAATAATCAGAGTCGTTAGATTCAAATACTAAAAAAATACACTTCACAAGTTCTCATGTTCGAATCCCGTCAACAACAAACATTTATATTATTATTTATAAAGATACATATAAATTAAAGTTATAAAAAAATAAAAATAAAAATATATAAATATTAATCAAGATCCGTGCATCGCACGAGCCGTAAGCTAGTTAGGTATAATAGACTTAACACGTGGTTAGCGTGGTAGATGCTCTTATAATATTTTAAATAACTAGGATCTTATTAAATTTTTTTTATCTAATGGAACCCGCAGTGACTACCCTTCAGGTGTGCACATGACAAAACTCACGGGTTCACGCAATAGCCTGAAAATCATGTGAACCAAGATAAACCCGCATTTAAACGAGAAATCCGTAAGCTAGTTAGGTATAATAGACTTAACACGTGGTTAGCGTGGTAGATGCTCTTATAATATTTTAAATAACTAGGATCTTATTAATTTTTTTTTATCTAATGGAACCCGCAGTGACTACCATTCGGGTGTGCACATGACAAACCTCACGGGTTCACGCAATAGCCTGAAAATCATGTGAACGAAGATAAATCGCATTTAAATGACAAATTCTGGCTCAGGCTTAATCATAAATTCTCCTCCCGTGGGATTCGAACCTGTGATCAAGAAAATAGTTATCTTTTTAAGCAACTGAGCCAACCCTTACAGAACCTATTAATTTATATTAATTTTAAGGAACATAGAATGATACTGCAACTATACTCTAACATTTATTTTATATTTTATAAAGTTTATAAAATTGATTTAGATTACATTTTAGTTTATTAAGTAGTAGAGCATACTTCTAAAGATAAATTTTTTAAAAATCACAATTTTATAAATTATTTAAAAAGAACCATACATATATATTTTTTAAAATTATTGTGAAACAGGTATATTTTGAAAAAAAATCTTTAATTATAATTAATTTTTTACTTCTCCGGGGCTTAATAATTTAATTATAATTAAAATAAAATAGTTAAATAAAAAGTACAAAAACAGTAATAATAGTTCGTATGTGTGTAGAGAAATACAAAACAGAGGGAGTAATCAAGTGATAGATAGATACAGGAGGCATACAGGGGGGATAGATATATATGACGTAGCAATTTCAATTGGCGCCGCCGGACGACCTAAATACTCAAAAATACAGTGAAAGTAACAAGCGATTCACGCCGGAGATACAACAATCGTCACCTCAGGTACTATATATACATATATCTCCATACTCTCTTGTCTTATCGATCCATACCAACACTTAATTGCTCTCTCTCTCTCAGACTCAGATAATCTGAGTCTGAGAGATGCGTGTCTAAGAGAGATTGTGTGGGCGAGAGAGAGAGAGAGAGTGCGTGCTAATCATAGTTTAAATTTGTGTTTATTTGCAATTTGTTCTGATTTATATTAGGAGTTAACACAGAAGTAGAAAACAAGTTTTTGCTTTGTTTGCTTTTCGATATACTGAGCCGAGGGTTCGATTGAGTTTCTTTAAACACTTACAACTGGGGATTTGTGCTAGTTGATTAGACAATGTCGAATTACTAATCAAATCTTTGTAATGAACTTTTTTCCTATAGGTTATTTTTTCAAAAATGGCAGAGCCTTCGAAAGTCATCCATGTACGCAATGTGGGCCATGAGATTTCAGAGGTATATTTTCCAGTTTAGTTAAGTGTATCTTCTGTTTGTATTATAAATTTTACAAGTAGTTTGAAGTTACATTTTTTAAAGTTTGTATCTTTGTGTTTGCTGTTGAAAAATCGTTAAGAAAATTTTCTCAATTATGATTAAAGTGAATGTCTAGTACAGTAGTGGTTCATGTTCAGTCGACTTTGGGAGGTAAGTAACATGGTTATCACGGCACCAAGTTGAGCCTCGAGACGAGTACCTTCAAGAAGAATTGTCGTAAAAAGTCGATAAATTGTTACATCTACTTACTAATATTTAATATATAATATAACTAAACATATTAGTTTCAGAATTTAAATCAGAAGTACTACAATAATAAGTTCAAAATAAACATAGGTACCACATAATAACATCAATATTCAAATTATCAAATATATCCAAGCAAATAGAAACATAATTATGATGAATATCAAGCCAAGTCGTCTATTTTAATATCGTTTTCATCTCCATCTTTTTCTTGTGTACTGTCATTTGGTTCATGGTACAGCACAATTATGGTTATGAAGGCCCCAAGTTGGGCTTCGAGACTCTCGGAGAACCTTCACATCTACTAGTCGATGACAAGTTGGGCTTTGAGTCTCTTGGCGCCGGAGTACCTTCGCGTCGACTAGTTGCTGACTAGTCGTCGACTAGTCAATGGTCAGTAATTGTATGAAGTTTTTTTTTTGTCACCACTAATGTGTTGGATTTACCGATTTAGTAAAAGAATCGAGCGACAATCAAATCAAACTCCTTGGAGCTGTACCAACTCCTCTTCAACAAGTAGTATTCTAAGCGTTTTGACATCCGGCGATTGGAAGTATGATAAACAATCACATTTACATGTTACCATACAGTGTGTTTACCTGCATTTCCAGGATCATTTTAATACCTATAGTGGCGTGCCCATAGATATTTGGGACTTGCTCTTTCGATCCACCGTAAATTCCGTGTCTTATATTTTTCTTCTTCTTCTTCGTCTTCTCTCTGTTAATAAATACTCGTATCAGAATAAGAAAGAAGTTATATAATCACAGGGAGGTGGGTTTGCCGAAATTGGATTGGCTAGCAAAAAAGTGGCCTGAATGTGGCAATATTATCTCATGATTCCGTAGTATAATTTCTACTAATAAACAAAGATTTAATAACAAATAAGAGAGAGATACATAAATTTGGAGCATATTTGAACGTGTGATATACGTAAGCCTGCCATATAACGTAAGTATAATATTGTTTCTGACATAAGTTTTTTCTTCCTCAAACAAATGGCCAATTGAGTTGTTTTTCTTTATTGCGTTTCTTTTACTTGAAAAGAATAGCAACTTATAGTGGTAACTGCAGTGAAGAAAACTATAAGTCAACAAGTATCACTTTTTAGTTACTGAACAATATCGTAGACAGAAAGAAGATGGTACAGGCGGCACTTCCGTCTAAGTTGCTAAGTGTTGCGTGTTTGAGCTTAGTAGTGTTGAAGTGTTTTTTGTCGGACACTGTTATCCACTTAGTATGTTACATTGGTTTTGCAGAATGATTTGCTTCAGCTATTTCAGCCTTTTGGAGTTATTACCAAACTGGTGATGCTTCGTGCAAAAAATCAGGTATGTTCTCTGCTGCTATATGAAAGGAGCTTCATTTAACAAGGGCTAGGTAGGTTTTAGCAATGCACTTATCTACGAACTTGGTTGCAGGCTCTTCTCCAAATGCAGGATGTGACTACAGCCGTGAATGCATTACAGTTCTACACAAATGTTCAGCCAAGCATAAGGTATGATTTTATTTATATATGAATAAATTTTCGTAAAATAACACTTGCATTATCCACTTCGCATGCATATCTGTTATCTTACCATGTCTTTTTTCATTTGGAATCTCTTGAGTGGTTGCTCAATGTCTGACTGTTACATCCAGGGGAAGGAATGTTTACATTCAGTTTTCGTCACACCAAGAACTCACTACTGTCGAACAAAATGCACAAGGACGGGGAGATGAGGTTAGTATTCTGTATTGGCAGATGAGCCCTTTATATGCATGTATGTTGAAATAGCTCCTGGTTGAAGTATTTGATAGTGTTTTTGGTAATGACGCCTTACGAGAAGGATAAACAAAAACATACTTCTACTTGAATACTGTGTTTTGTGTCGTGAAATGTGTATATAAAACCTCAATTTTCCCTTGATCTGCCAAAAAATGTGTGATTTGTAGTTGGGCATTTAAGTTTTTAACCTAGTATATTACAAATTAATTTAAAGCTAGTTTATGGGAATAGTTAATTAATTAAGCATTTGTAGACTGCAATCTTTATCCACATTGCACCACTAATGATAACATCCATGTAGAACGATTGTCTCCAAAATTTGTGATCGGAAATTGTAGATCATTAGAAGTCCTTACTATTGTTATTATTTAAAAAAAATTACCGGTATATCTGCGATGTAAGTTTTCCTCTTGCCATAAACATAGGTTAGGTTTTTCCATATTAAACAGTTGTTGCCAGTGTCTCCACATGTATGTTCGTGGATGTGTAAATCCCTTGTTCAGTGTTGTTCCCTAAAGACCGTATATTCAGTCATCACCACATAGTTTCACCTCTATCCACGTGTTTATGCGTACAGCTAAGGATTGTGGGAGGTAGAATGTTGACAACCTAGTTTCGAATCCCATGTAAAGGAGTTGAATTATGCATGAAAAACAAATAAAACTACAATTTTAAATATTCGAGGACCATACCTTGATTCTACTAGATCAGACCTTCTACAAAGAGCAGTCAAACATAATTCACTTTTTTTAGTTGCTTTTAAAACTCTAAATTCGCTGGGCCTGAGTGCATTCTTTTAAACACTTGTTCACCCTGTTTGAAAGAATATTTTGATGGAGATAGTAGTTCATACTTGTTATATACTCAGACACTGTTTTGAAATATATTTACTTTGAAGTAGAAAGAAATTTTCTCTTTCCTTATCTACTACATTCCACAATAAAAATCCTAGTTTTTCCCCACACTTTGATGTGCATAAAGAGATGCTTGTAGAATCCCCCCCCCCCTTCATGTTTATGTTCTTTCATTAACAAAAAGGAAAAAAAATATTGTTTTAGGACGTTTATCATGAGAGGAAGGAAGTATTTTGTATTAAATCTTCAAGCAAGTAATTATATTTCAGAATCTGATGTGGAGGATCATAAATGGGATTGGCAATTATTTTCACCAAGTTTTCAGGCTATATAACATATTGACATGTTTGCTCCCACTTCTTGTGAAGTTGTCTTGATCTGGTTATTTGCCTTCTGTGCTAACCAATTGCAAGGATGCTTTAAGCTTTTGTTATGGACAAGGGAGGCGATCTCGTGTTTGCTTTTTTATGAATACGTTTTCTTGCCTTCTATAATAACGATAGTATAGCTATGTCTTGGATGATGTCTGAGATCTTTCGAAGCTCGACGTCCTACTGATTCCTCTTTTTTTAATGCTAAACCGAAGCAATTACAACAATACTGGATGATTACCAATTAAAGTACTTTTAGTGGCTCTTTTACTGTTACCATTTTTCCTATTCCTTGCTAAACTGAACTCGTTTTCCTCTTATAGATGGTTTTTAATGTTGAATGTACTGGTTTGTGAACATGAACATATTTACATTTGCCCATATATGCTTTTGCGACTAATCTTAATGCTATATGCACTTGTGGTCAAAGTACTTCCCATTTCTCTTAGTCATGAATGTAGTGTCGTATGTAATATGTTAGTTTATTTACATCAGTCTCCATTTCTATCTATTCTTCTCTATTCATTCTCCTCTCTTCTCTCTCTTCTCTCTATATGTTGGTATGCTGTCGGACGACTTGGGATACACAGCCTAATCGAATACTCTTAGTTACAATCCATCACATGCTATACCCTATAACCGTGGAAGTGCTGCATCAAGTGTTTTCTCCTCATGGATTTGTGGAGAAGATCGTCACTTTTCAGAAGTCAGCTGGTCAGCCTTCTTCAAGTTTTCTCCTTTTTTCGTCTCTCTTTCTCATAATTTCTTGTTCAAGTTGTTTAACATATAAAAAGCTGGATATGTCAACATTTATTTTTGTCAAGTAAAGTAAATAAAATTTACATCTATGTTTTGAGATGTGGAATGTCCATGTGTCCCTTAACCCATGATCATTTGTTGGAGCTGTTTCAATTTATGTCCAAAGAACTATTAACAACCTTATCAATGTGCTTCTACTAACATTTTTTTACTTAATCTGTCGCATAGGTTTTCAAGCTTTAATTCAGTTTCAACTGAAGCAGAGTGCTGTTACTGCTAGAAACTCTCTTCAAGTATGTAATTTGTGTTGTGTTTTATATACTATAATGAACGAGACTATGAAGTTCTATATTGCTCTTTAGAAGACATTTTGACACTTCTTTTCCTTCTTAGGGCCGTAATATATATGATGGTTGCTGTCAGCTGGACATCCAGTTCTCAAAGTAGGTTTCGAGCCTTTTAGCAATTATGTTTATGTGTGTGCATGCAGCATCTGTAGTCTATATGTTTATATATATATATCCATCTCGCTCATATTTTGATGTCATCATTTACAATTCATACATCTTATTGTCCCAGCCTTGATGAATTACAAGTGAACTATAATAATGAGAGATCAAGGTAAGTCTTTTGGCCTACTAATTTAAATTTCCGGGTGGGTTAATGTATCAAGTCATTGACATGCTGTTCTTCATATATGATCAGGGATTTTACAAATCCATCTCTTCCTTCAGAACAGAGAGGCAGATCCTCGCAAGTAAGTTTATTCCCTAATTCAGTATCATATATATTTGGGGGCCCCATTATGCACTAAACATTTGAATTCTTTTTTCTTTGCATTAGCCTGGTTATGGTGATGCAGGTGGTGTGTATGGCTTTCAACCTCCTGGAGTCAGGCCAGGTACTAAGTTTTCTGGTTGCACTGTTTTTGTTTCTCTTTTAATCTACTCTAGCTATGTTCTAACTTTTTTTATTTGCCTCTTGTCCCAGTTGGATTCCCGCAGGTGGGTATTGCTCGGATCATGTTTTAAGACCTTTGTGAGATGTTTATATCAGAGCCTGGGAGTTGCTGTTAGACTTAACTATACACTCTTTTTACTAGTACACAGTGCAGGACATTTGAAGAACACTATATAGAGGGGATATACACCTGATATATACTTCTTAACTGAGAATTGGTATAACCACAATAAATAGACAGATGTATTCTCAATATACCCGAAATACTTGAGTATATAAGTAAAAGTAATACCACTTGTTTAGGAGAAGAAGCTTAAAACTAAAAGAAGTATTTTTTAATAATGTGAAAACTACATTTACCCATTATTTACTTACAACTAGGCTCCTCCCACGAACAAGTGGAAAAAAAACTCGTGTAATTACTCTACTATGTAATCTAAAATATTTCTAATAATCTTTTCATCCATTATAGTCAAACTTGACAGGTAATATACAGTAGGTAATATACAGTGATCTTTATCTGTAAATGATTAACTTTTTATTTGAAGCAATGGAGTCATGATGATGAATGTAAGGCCTTGATCTTCCTTAAGTGGATAAGTAACATTCTTTCTTACGAAACATTCTTGAAACTTACTTCATACACATACAACTATACAAGCCTCCTGTAATTTAATTAGAACTTGCTTTGCAAGTTTATTTAGTATTTACCCAAGCTATGTTATGGTAACTGCTAAGTCGGACATAAGTCTAAGACTTCTTTCTTTTCCTTTCAGGTCATAATTTTCTTAGTTATATTTATATTTGCCAAGAATACGGCGTTTGTCAGGAAGGTCATATAAGCAGTAGTAGTATAAGTACTATTAGTATATGGCAGTAGTAGTATAAGTACTATTAGTAGAAGGGCATTTCAGTCTTTTACTCTTGTATTAGTATAAGCAGACTACTGCTAGTATAAATAGACTATCAAACTTTGTAATTGAGTATGTATGATCAAATATTCAGAAAATGGAAATCAATTTTCCACCAATCTCTTTCTCTCTCTAGAATTCTGTTATTCTCTCTCTCTGTCTAACTGTTTCTTTCTCTAGGTTACTTCTCTCTCTAGAAATCTCTCATTCTGTGCTTGTTTCACTGTTGTCTACCTTATAAACCCTAGAAAATCACAAAACATACAAAAACTAGAAAATTACTTGTCAAGGCATGACAAATTGGTATCAGAGCTGTTGTTTTCGATCCACTGTTGCTTTCACTGTGTTGTGCACATTCAGGCGACTTGTGCGAGCTTGAAACCACAACAATCGCATTTGTAATCTCAGAGATCTGCTCAGAATCAGTTCAGGTGCTCTGTTCTTATGTTTTCTCTTACATCTGTTGTTTTACTGCAATTAATAGTTAGTATTGAAGCTGTTTAAGTAGATCTGTGTTCGTCTGCTTGTTTTAAGAAGATTACGGTTGAGTTTATTGAGGAAACATACAAAAATAGAGATTAGAGTACTGTTTGATTGTTGTCTGTACTATATAATCTATTTGAGGTGTGTATACTGATTTGATTGGAGTAAAGGAGATACAGTGCTGGTAGTTATAGTGCTGTTGGTATATTGTTGATTCTATATAATCTATTTGAGGTGTGTATACTGATTTGATTGGAGAAAAGGAGATACAGTGCTGGTAGTTATAGTGCTGTTGGTATATTGTTGATTGTTTTGAAGTTTTGGTTGTGTGTGGTGAGTGGAGGAGTTGTAGAATTGATTTTGGAGTTGGTGTCTACTAGGTGTTTGACTAATTGTGGAGGAGAGATGAATTACTATTGGAGTGGTGAAATACCTCAGAGTTCTACCCAAGGAACTTTGGACATGTTTCAGCAAGAGTTTCAGAGTCAATTGGCTGGAACTGATGAGAAACTCAGTAGGCTGCAGGAGCAGTTTGAGAAATTAGTGGTAGGATTGAACATGAATAAAGGAAAAATGCATAGGGAAACTGTTTATACCAGTAATGAGGAGGATGACTGTAAGGAGAACATTGCTCCTAAGTCTCAGGGTAAAGGCTTGTTCAAGGATCCTGTCCATGTAGTTACTGAAAGACAGAGGCTGTTTCATGATAACTACAAGCTGGAGGATGAGTTGAAGATGACATGAGTGCATAGAGAGCATTATACTGATAATCAGAGTCTGAAGCATCTCAAGTTATCATTTCCAGTATATAAGGAGGGGTCTGACTCTATGGAATGGCTAAGAGACTGTGAGGAATACTTCAGCATCTATGAAGTGAGGAGAGCTGCCATAGCAGCAATGCATCTCTCAGGAGTACCTAGATCATGGTACAAGTCCTTTATGATAGGAAGAGATGGAGTGAGTTGGTTGGAATTCTTAGAAGCCTTTATCTCAAGATTTGAAGAGATTGACACTGACTTGGTGTTTGAGAAGTTCAAAAAGTTACAAAAAACCAAGTCTGTTGAAGAATATTATGATGAGTTTGAGAAATGCAGGGGTCAATTACTGAAGAAGATTCCTAGTTTGACTTCTGAATATTTCTTAAAGAACTTTGTTGGTGGACTGCAAGGAGATATTAAAGGTATGATAAGATTGTTGGAGCCCAATTCCCTACCTTAGGCACTTAAACTAGCAAGGTATTTAACTCTTAATGCTCAGCCAAAGAGGTATAACTACTCTGAAATTAGCTATAAACCTAGTACAGGGAATTATTTGGCTGGGAAAACAGGAGCTACCGTTGGTAGTGGAGGAAACAGTGGTCAAGCTCCATTGTTGATTCAAAACAAGACTCCAGAAGTAGTAGCTTCTAAACCAAAACCACTAACTTACACTCAAAGTGAGGAAAGAAGGCAGAAAGGATTATGTTAATACTGTGATGAGAAGTTCAGCAAGGGACATGAATGTAAAAAACCTCAGAACTTCTTCTTGATGGTGGCTGAAGGTAATGGGGAGAACATAGATTATACTGAGGAACCCAAATATGATGTGTATCCTGAAGATGAGGATGAAGCACTTCTGGAAGAGGTTGCTGTGTTGTCATCCCTGGTGATGAAGTCAAATATAAACCTCCCCTGCAGTTCAAAGGGATGTTTAAGGGAAGAACAGTTAAGTTGTTGGTAGACAGTGGAAGTACTTTCAACTTAATTAGTCAAAAGTCGAGTAGGGAGATGGAATTACAGGAACAAGAACAGAAGCCAATACACATGAATTTGCCAAATGGGGGAGTGTTGGAGTGTGTGAAGGGGTATGAAGGCTTTTGTTGGCAACTGAATTCAAGGGAGTTTAAGGCTGATGTGTTTATTATGGATTTGGCAGAATGGGATATTATCTTGGGAGTTCCATGGTTGTCTCAATTTGGAGATGTTATTTGTAACTTGGAGAAACAAGCCTTACAAATATGGATGGAAAATGAGCTAGTTGAGTTGTCAGCAGAATCTCAACTGCAATTGGAGGGAAGTTGTCACCAGTTTACAAGTATAGTACCTACCTGGAAGGAGCAGATCATAGATAGCTATACAGATGATAAGGAGGTACAAAACATCATTGCTACAACTACTGTTGACAGGACTGGTCCACAACAATACTACTTGGTTGAAGGTTTATGGCAATATCAAGGAAAGTGGGTAGTTGGAAGTCAGGGAAGCTTGAGGAAGCATATTTTTGGGGAACTCCATAGTAATGGCATTGGAGGCCATTCTGGCATTAAGGTTACTATTAGAAGAGTTGCACACTATTTCTATTGGGCCACTATTAAGTAAGATATTGGAAGATGGGTTAGAGAGTGTGCAGTATGCCAAGAAACTAAAGGAGAAAATTGAAAGAAACCAGGTCTGCTACAACCTCTGTCAATTCCCCAAGAGCCTTAGAAGGAGATTGCAATGGATTTCATTACAGGACTTCCTAAATCATAAGGGTTTGAAGTCATTTGGGTGGTAGTAGATAGGTTTAGTAGGTATCCTCACTTTGTGGCACTTCGATCTTAGAGGGACTAGGGGCAGTTTCTGCAACATCCTATTTCAGCTAAAAGCTTGGCTCAATCCTTCTTTGATAACATCTATAGGCTACATGGATTACCAGAGTCCATTGTAAGTGACAGAGATAGCTTATTCCTGAGTGATTGTTTAAAATTTGTGGGACTAGGTTGTGTATGAGCACTGCATACCACCCTCAGTCTGATGGCTGTACTGAGAGGGTAAATCAATGCTTAGAGCACTACTTAAGGGGAATGACTGGTCAGGTTCCAAAGAATTGGGCAGGATGGTTAACTGCTGCAGAGTGGTGGTACAACACCTTTCACAACACTTTACAAACCACACCTTTTCAGGTTGTCTATGGAGTTAAACCAAGGCATTTACCTGGCCTTAAAAGAATGCACACTAATATATCTTCCCTGGAAGCAATGTTGGCTGAAAAAAACAACAGTGGACATCATTAAGGGAAATTCTAGAGGCAGTTCAAAGCAGAATGAAGAATTTAGCTGACAAGCACAGGACAGACAGAGAATTTTCTGTAGGAGATTGGGTTTATCTCAAACTACAGCCTTACAGGCAAATTACAGTTGCTATTAGGAAAAACTTGAAATTGTCAGCAAAGTTTTTTGGGCCTTATGAGGTGCTAGAAAGGATTGGCAGTGTGGCTTACAAGCTAGCTCTACCTAACACATCCAGAGTGCATCAAGTTTTTCATGTGTCTCAGTTAAAAAGAGCTGTTGGTCAGGCTAGGGTGCATAGACAGTTGCCTCATGTTAATGCACAAGGAATCTTTGAGCTTAGCCCACTCAGGAAACTGGATAGCAGGAACATTATAAAGGATCATAAAGTGATTTATCAGGCATTAATTCAATGGAAAGGGTGCAGTGTAGATGAAGCAACTGGGGAGGATGAGGAGCTACTCAAGTTAAATGTTCCAGATTTTACTATTTCTCCATGAGGTCATGAAGAATTTGAAGGGGGAAGGATTGTCAGGAAGGTCATATAAGCAGTAGTAGTATAAGTACTATTAGTATATGGCAGTAGTAGTAGTAGTAGTATAAGTACTATTAGTAGAAGGGCATTTCAGTCTTTTACTCTTGTATTAGTATAAGCAGACTACTGCTAGTATAAATAGACTATCAAACTTTGTAATTGAGTATGTATGATCAAATATTCAGAAAATGGAAATCAGTTTTCCACCAATCTCTTTCTCTCTCTAGAATTCTGTTATTCTCTCTCTGTCTAACTGTTTCTCTCTCTAGGTTACTTCTCTCTTTGGAAATCTCTCATTTCTGTGCTTGTTTCTCATCTAATCTCTGCTATTCTAGCCTCTATCTCTCTGTTTTCTTACTTGTTTCACTGTTATCGACCTTATAAACCCTAGAAAATCACAAAAACTAGAAAATTACTTGTCAAGGCATGACAACGTTATTGCTTAGTAAAATAGAAAATTCATAATGAAAAGTGTTCCCTATATGATATCTCAGAGCCAGATACTTAGTATACTGGTGCTAGTTGACACACGTACTTGAAGGCATTGTTTGTTAACAAGTTTTTATCTAAAACACAGTCTATAGCTAATCATCTGTCTGCCTCTTACCCTACGATGGCGGACAAGAAGATTAATGGATTGGGGATGTGGGTGGTGGGGGGGATGGTAATTTTTTAATTCAATAATTATATGTATGTGTTTGTATGTATGTATATATATATTTTAT
This sequence comes from Apium graveolens, assembly GCF_009905375.1. Lineage (NCBI taxonomy): Eukaryota > Viridiplantae > Streptophyta > Magnoliopsida > Apiales > Apiaceae > Apium > Apium graveolens. The sequence goes on from NC_133649.1 coordinate 171,204,601, forward strand.
GTATATGTTTATATATATTAAGTTAGTTGTAAAAAAAATATATCTGTTTTTATTGAACCAGAGGATTTTAATATAAAATTAAATATTATTTAAGAATTTAGCAAATAGAAAGAACTAATAACCAACAAGTGTAAAAATAAAAAATACAATAAATTTATACTAATAATGATAATGTTAAAGCAATTTAATTACAAAACTAAATTCCATAATGACTTATTAGTATTATGTGTGAAAAAAACAGTACATAAATTGATATAATTCATAACTAGGGAAAGTGTTATAAAATATAGGTAGATGGATTCACATAAATAATATATTTGGTCTGTGAAGTGTTTGCAATGTGCTTGCCCTGGGGTACATGTGTATTATGAATCAGGGATTGTCTAACTGAATATCTCTGGTTCATCCTACGTGTAGATGGATAATGCTGCTGCAATTGCAGCTGCCTTTGGAGGTGGTCTGCCCCCTGGTATAACTGGGACAAATGACAGGTGCACCATTCTGGCGTCTAATCTAAATACTGATGTAAGTTTTCTCCTCTACAAAGATTCATTTATCTATTTTTTTAAAGGTTTTCTGGTCTGAATTACCATTTTTGAAGGTTTATTCACAACATTAATCCCATTGACTTTTTGCTGATAGAAAATTGACGAGAACAAATTATTTAACTTGTTCTCACTTTATGGGAACATTGTGAGAATCAAACTTTTAAGGAATAAACCTGATCATGCATTAGTTCAGATGGGAGATGGATTTCAGGCTGAGTTAGCAGTGCATTTTTTGAAGGTATGATGCCTCTATATTCAACAGCTCCTTTAATGTAACGTAAAGTTATTATTAATGCTTAATTTACTGGAATGATTTCAGTACTTTGTAAAAAAGAGAATCGCACTTTGCACCCTTTAAATTTAGCTAAAACTCAATTTTGTATACCTACTTCCAGAAATTGCAGTTCGCATCCCCATACTTTGAAATCCAATTCAATATGCACCTTTTTTCCTTAATTATTTAGCCCGAAATGTTGTCTCCTACAATATTTCTTATCTTTTCTCTTCAAGAATAGATCAAATATGTTGTTGAAGACAAGAATTTGGGCTAAAAACTTGACAAAAATTGGTAAAAAGATGCAATTTGAATCATATTTCAAAGAAGGGGGATGCAAACTACAATATCTGAAAGTAGATATACAAAATTGATTTTTGGCCAAATTTAATGGGTGCAAAATGTAGTTCTCTCTTTTTAAAATCATATTTAGTTGTTGTTAAGCGTATGCTTGATCAATGATCATGTATGATGAAACTGCCCCCTTCTTTTTATTCTTTATTCTTGTGGCTATATTTTTGTATTCAAGCAAATTTCTCAATATGTAGGACATATTAGTCAGACTGACTGGGCGAAACTGAAAGATTTTCTATCATGAGTAGCTATTGATTATTGAAATTTGGCTTCTACATTTTGCTGAATTAAACCAATGGTTTTAATTGGTATACAATATCATATTTAATTATTTAATGATATATTGATTATGTTCAACAAATTTACAAATACTTCTATAATCTATTATTATCATCTGATTACTGGTCATTGAAACCTATAGTAAATTAGAATCCTTTAGCTTGTATCATCTCTGTCCCAAGTACAGATTTTTCTTTCCAGTGCAAATATAAAATTTTTTGGACTTTATCTTTCCTTTACATTCACGTGTTCTACCGACACAGTGTGATTGGGAAGATGGGAATTTACTTGAACTTCGTTGTGAATCGGAAGTGTTGTTTGTTCTTCATGATATGCTCATGACCACTCTAACGATTCAGTTTCAGTGATATGGCCATGAGAACTGATAGTAAAGGATGGGGGTGGGTAGCCTTTAGACTTTCTTATCTGACTTGTGGATATGCACTTGGGTCAAGCTAATGTCGAAACTAGACATGCACAATCCACAATGTTGCAAACCAATTACAAATTCAACACAATATAAGAATCTATCAGAATTTGTCCGCGACAGAATTTGTTTTAAAAAGAAAAAGGAAAATGAAGCTCAACATACATTTAGAAAGACCTGTTAGGTGGTGAGCCGGCATTTTTCAGGCTTTTGCAAGGATAGATTGAACGGGATTTTTGGGATAATGTTTTCTTGTGCATATCTAGTTGAAACTGCATGATGGGTGTTGGTTCACTTGGCTTTTGTACATGACTTAACATTGAGCAGTTCCTAGATTGTTGTGACAAATGCTCTTTAATCTGATTGTTACCTGATGACCTTTCTGCATAATAATGCAGGGAGCAACTCTATTTGAGAAACGTTTGGAGGTAAATTTTTCAAAGCATCCAAACATTACAACTAGTGCTGAGACACATGAATATTCTAATTCAAATCTCAATCGCTTTAACCGTAATGCTGCAAAGAATTACCGTTACTGCTGTTCACCAACTAAGATGATACATTTATCCACCCTTCCGCAAGATGTAACCGAGGAGGAGATTGTTACCCACCTAGAAGAGCACGGAACAATTGCTAACACTAAAGTCTTTGATATGAATGGAAAGAAACAGGCCCTTGTGATGTTCGAAACTGAGGAGCAAGCTACCGAGGCCCTAGTTTGCAAGCATGCTACATCCCTCGGTGGTCAAATGATCAGGATTTCTTTTTCGCAGTTGCAGAATATATGATGATGTGCCATGTGAAACACAGTTAGGTATTCTTATTGGCTATGAACTGAAGGCATTTTCCGGCACAAGGACATGTTCTTAAAAATTGTGTCTTTTGTTGTATCTTTAGCTCTACTGTGATGCTGTAGTGGATATCTTTGCTCCTGACTTTGTATGATGATTCCCCTCATCCTTCTAGGTTAGGAGTTGTTTGCTATACAGGGCATCCAAGTTTTTTAGGAACGAAAACAATTGGAAGTAGAGAGAGATGAAATGAGGTTATGTTACTTGCACCAACTCCTGAGTTTGTAATGACAAAATGAGAGGAAGAACAGAGATGGATGAAATCAAAATGATAAATAAAAAGTATTCTTTTCCTCCTACCTAAAACAAGCCATTATAGTGAAATTTACTTATTTTAACCTGTACCGTTTGCCCGTCTACCACCCTTCTCTTTTAAAATTAGGTCTGGGAACTGGATCTTCGCCATTGTATTTGTTTTGAGCAGACTTGGTTCAGGCATTTGCACTATTAACAAGTGTATATCTCTGTGTGTTTGCAAGATAATAGCTACTTAGAAGTGTAATATTTTGGAATGCTTTTCTTAAATTGGCTTTCTTTATAGAGTGTTACTATGTTTTTCAGTCACACTGGCCCTAAAATCCAAATCCCACTTTCCATGGCTAAAAATTTCTATATGCGGGGCATGGTGAATATAGGTAGAATCATATTTTTCGGGTTAAGAGGCTATTTTATGTGCCTGATAACTTTCATTACTATAAAAAAATCTTAAAAAATCTGAAAAATTTAAAAAATCTGGAAAAACTGAAAATGTTAAAATTAAAAATATTCGAAAAACCTGAAAACTAAAATATGACAAATTTAAATACTAAAATATAATATCAAAATTCACTAGTAAATGTAGCCATAATATTAAAATAAAAGCATTGTTAATATTTTATATAAGCTGAGATTGTATAATATTTAAATTTAATTAATTGAGATTATATACATTTTATATAAGTAAATAATGCATAATATTTCAAAATTGATAAAAATGTTGGAGTATAATAACTTTACTTAATTCAATGTATTTGATAAATTCAAATCCTACTAGAATTTTGGTATCATAATGATTCGAATTCATTAGATTTTCAAAATTTTGAAACTTTTTAATGTATAAAAAATGATAACTAACTTTTTTTATAGATTTTTGGATAGACAGTTTGAAAGTTTATTAATTTGTTAATGATAGTTTAAAAACTTTTTTACTCACTAGACTATTTGAAAATTATTCATAATTATTCATAGCTACACTCAGTTTGTAAACTATATAATATTATTGTTTTTTGTTGTTATTCTCACAAAATTATTCACAACTATATTCCAACAAAATTTCCTTTTAACTGGCTTCACCTGGAAAGAAATAAAAATTCCATGACATTTCTGAAGGACATGACTAAAAGGAGGAAGGAATAAGCATTCATTTTTAAAATTAAAATTATAATAATATTTTATATTAATTAAGTTTAATAATTTGAAAATACTTAAATAAAGTATATTTGTTTCACTATTCAACCAAACACACCCCATTCCATTAAACATACAAGATATATACATATCACCAAAACCCAATTTCTTATTCTAATTTCGTACCGGTTTATAAACCAAAAGACCCTTAGATATTATAGGTTTGCAATAAGAAATCCTTAGGACATATTGAATTGGATTTTGGTAGGGTGTTAGAATAGTTTGTTTTAATATTTAAATAAACATATTTGTGAAATAAATTTGTTAAGTTAATATTTCTTATTTAAAATTTTGTAAGTATATATTCTTGATATTTTCAATATTTTTATAAATGTAATTATCTTTTAATAAAAGATAATACTCATATCATACGTCAAATGAATAAATAAATTTATTATTAATGAGAATAAATTTGTGTTTAAATTAGTAAGTATAAGAATTATATTTCTACATTTTTTAAGGCAAGCAATGAAATATATATATATATATATAATTCTAGTTAAGAGAGAATTTTTTAGGGATTTTTTGAAAATTACCTAAGTGTAAAAGTATTTTTGCAAAAATACTGTTATTTTTTTTAAAAATTTTGCAAAAATACTTTTTAATTTGCAAAAATACTATTTTTCAAAAACATTTGAAAAAATACGATTTTTTGGCAACTGAAATCAACTGCATACAACCTTTGACGAGTTTCACTCAAATCAACAAAAAAACTTTATTCAACTAGTTGCATATCTGGTTGATATTGGTTTATTCCGTATTTTTGCAAAAACATACGGAAAATAGCAAAATCGCAAAAAAATTTAGAAAAGTTAATATTATTGGTAAATTTTCAATTTTTTATATAGAGAACTAGAGATAACCATAATATGAACCATCCATTTATTTGTCCTTTTTTTAAAGGTCATGATTATATTGAATCTACCAGTGGTATTATTATAAGGGTTTTTTAATGTGTGCCCTAGGCACAAAATAAGTAATAACTCCCATGAGTTCGGCGCATTTTGATTGGTCCTCTAATCATAACAAGAATTCCATGAATCAAAATGCACTAAACTCATAAAATTTAGTGCTTATTGTGTGCCCGGTAAAGACCGTTATTATAATTAAAATCAAAATTAAGTCCTTTTACACAACGCACGCGGGCATTCTAAAAAAGAGCTTAACGACTACACACAGAAAGTACACAAACATGTACTGCGGAGAGAGAGATCCGCTGGAGAGAGAGAGCGAGAGAGAAATCGAGCTAAAAACATCATCAAATCGGCAATTACAGTTTCAGAATTGAAGATTTCATGTTTAAAAGGTTCAAAATCTTCGTTATTCAGTCAAGTTTGATCTCATTACGCTTTAATTCGTATATTTGGATTTTGAGATGAAAAATTATACGTCTTAATAAGATCTAGATTCGTTTTACTATGTAATTCATTTTTTCAGGTCAACTTCAAATTCATATTGCATGAGCATGATGTTCCGCGAAATCGGTATGAAATACTTTTGTGTTTTATAGTATATTTTAAGATTCTATAGTAGAATGTTAATTTAATACTTGCCAAATCGCGTTTGTTCTTTTTCATAGCTCCACAGTATAATTTTTTATACTCTGTAATGGTCCTATAAAAGAAAATATCTAATTTTGTGCATTTTTTATGTGTTCTATATTCTATAGTATAATTAATATTTTTTTTATGTTTATGGTATTTTTTGTTGCATGTTCTACAGTAGAAGCATAATTTATAAGTTGTGATAGGGTATAAGAGACCCGACTAGAACTCAACCTGGACCTAAAGGATACCAGGCTCGATCGATGGGCCGAGGCCCCCCTCTCTCCCAGAATAATCAAATGGAGAGATCACGCCCGGGTCCATCCCATGACCCGGATCCATCTACATACCCGGATCCGGATCAGGGCTAAAACCACCATGAGGGGGGTCCCAGCAAACACATTCACATCCCACAACCCGCCAAGTAAGGGTACATGGGCACGTGACTATGACAGCTATCAACAACCAACACACCAGACAAGCACGGCGCGTGTCAGAGGCTGTTAGGACACTCTGAAGGTGGTCCTCCCCTGGACACGTGTAAGCAATCCACCCAAGTCAGGCGTCCTCTGGTCCCAAGATTCAACGACCCAGATTTAGAGGTAACTACCCCTAAACCCTACCTTTGGGCTATATATACCCCCAAGGCTGAAGGGTTTAGGGGTTGAAAAATATTCACACTCACACACTCTCATACATTCAAAAACACACAGCAGCCATCACATATACACATCCATACACACACACACACAACAGCCATCACATATACACATCCATACACACACACAGCAGCCTTTACATTACTTACATACACCTTCATCTTCTCCAAAGCCTGTTCTTATTCTTACACCGGAGGCGCCGTGGGAGCCAAACCCCCCTTCCGGTGTTGTTTTGCAGGCGCCCAACCAGCAGCTACACCTCATCCATGCACAGAAGGTCCAGGAACGCCGTCGGACGGAGCCGCCCGCTCACCGGAGTTATCATTTGGCGCTAGAAGGAGGGGCGCTCCATCCTTGGGTCTCGGTGCCCCTGGATTCATCTTCATCAGCAAACTCTTGAGAGAGTCCACTTTTAAAACTGTAAGAACATAAACAACCAAACCCTTTCTTGAATATGAATTTTCATTGTAGCCACGTTTGTGTGAGCTTGTTACTTTAGGCCACGTTTGTGTGAGCCCACTCTTGTTTCTTAAGTTTTGGTTGTTTAGGGTTCGATAATCTTGATAGTTTTGAAGCCTGAGGTTTGATAGTATTGATAATTTTAAAACCCAGAACTGTTTTAACTTGCATATTTTCTTTTGTGTTCAAGAGCCTGTTGTTCTTGTCTAGTATTATTGTTAGCAAAACCCAGAAAGTTTGCTTGCTGTTATTCTGGAAATTTTTTGTAATCCTCAAAAAAGCAACCTCAGATCCACATTTGTAGCCTCAAATCTTGGTCAGTTGTTTGTACATTTGTGGTAATGGCAAGAGCAGGAAAAAGTACAGCTGGTAGGCCCTCCGCCAGTACCCACATTCAGGATCAAGACCCCTCTCAAGCCCAAGAACTTGGAGGAGACAGAGAGATCTTCCAGGAGCAACCACTGACGCAGCATACCCCGGTAAGGGATGCCAGAAATGTCAAAGAGCTCAATCAGTACAAGTACACCAATGTTCCAGGTGCAGAGGAGCATATGGCTAACTTAACAAGCCACGAACTTGCTGAAGCAAGCAGGCTCTACAGAGATGAACAAGCCCGAGCTCAGATGGAATTTGAACAAGATGATGAGCAAGAAGAGTCTGGGGACTCTCAGCAATCCAGGAGATCTGTCTTCGACCGAATTGGGGCCAAGGCAAAGAAGAATCAAAAGGAGCCTAGTAAGAAAGAGACAGAAGCAACCAGAAGGAAAAAGTTAGAAGAAATCAGAGAAAAGATAAGAAAGGAAGAGGAGGAAAAGCTGGAGCAAAAAATTCAGAAAAGAATGCAGCTGGAGGAGGAGAGGCTCTTAGCTAAAACAAGAGGCAAAAGAACTCGGAGGGACCCTACCCCCGAACTCATTTCTGATGACGAAGAGGAGGGTCAGAAAGATCTCAAAGACATGATTTACGAGCTCCAGAGAAAAATGGAGAAAGATTCCGGGTTGGAAGTTGGGGAGACCCTCACGCCCTTCAGTCACTCCTTAGAAGCCATCCCTCGACAGAAAAATCTCAAACACTACAACTTCGAATCTTTCGATGGATTGGGGGATCCGGAAGAACACCTCAACTACTTCGAACAAATAGCTCAGATATATTATTACAATGATTTGACGAAATCCAGATTCTTCGCCTCGAACCTCAAAGGGGGGCCTCAAAGATGGTTCAGCGGAATCCCATCAAGAAGCATCCACTCCTGGAAAGAATTCAGAGGAGCCTTCCTTAGAAGATTCAGAGCCAATAAAACACATGAAATGCACATGTACCACCTGGAGACAATCCACCAGTATGATAACGAAGCACTCTCAGCCTATATGCGGAGGTTCCAGGAAGCCATCAACAAAGTTTCGAATCTCGATGAAAGGGAGGCTCTAAGCATATTTCGAAGAAACCTGGATCCAGAAAACAACGAGAGGTATATTGTGGAGTTGATAAACAAAGAGCCCCAAAGCCTGGCCGCGGCTTATTCCATGGCAGCCCGGTTCATAAAAGAAACAGATGTTCTCCAGGCGATGAGAATGACTCGGAATGGAGGAAACAGGAACAAATCTTCTGATGACCGACCGAAAGGGGGTTAGCATCAGGAGAAAAAGTTCAAACAAAGCAACCAAACCCAGCAAACAAATGTTGTACAAAACACACCAATATTCCAAAGATTGGGCCCTAAAATAGAATCCAAAAGTGATCCCGGTCCACCTAGGCAGGCAAGGGAGCCTAGGCAAGAGCCAGAGTGGACACCACTAAATAGGACCCGGGAAGAGATACTGAAGGAAATCAATGGAAAACCATTCTACTATCCCCCAAAGCCAATGCAGACTTCGCCAGAGAGCAGGCCTTACAACAGGTAGTGCGACTACCATGAAACCCATGGACACAAGACTGAAAATTGTCTCTCTTTAAAATACTTCATTGAAGATCAAGTCAAGAAAGGCAACCTGAATCAATACATCTCAAGGGAGAAAAATCAGAGAGAAGAAAGGCAAAGAAAAGGTAAGAATGTGGTAAATGTGGTCCTGGAAGGCTCACACTCTCCCCCTAGGAGCCCGAGCTCAGGAGATGAAGTGTTCTCCATTCAATCCTACCCGGAGATGATCATCTCATTTAGCAGCAAGGATTATGAAGGGGTCAACCCGAATCACAACGAAGCCTTGGTGGTAACACTTGATATTTTTGACAACGAAGTAAGAAGGATGCTGATTGATAACGGATCTTCAGTGAACATACTCTTCAAACATACTGTGGACAGGATGAAGCTTGGGAGCGTACGCTCCAATGAATGCCAAGAGGACCCTCTGTACGGGTTCGGAAATAACTTGGTCCCGATCCAAGGAACTTTATACTTACCAGTTATATTTGGATCGGGCTCAAACCAAGTTACCCATGTGATAAAGTTCTACGTGATCAATACTCCTTCATCCTACAACGGCATAATCGGGCGCTCAGCCTTGACTAGGATCCAAGCAATCACCTCCATATCACACTTGAAAATCAAATTCCTAACTCCTACCGGAGTAGGAGAAATCAAGGGAGACTATGAGGTAGCTGAAAGATGTTATAGCCAGGCTCTGGTAATGGCTGAAACTCATCAAGACAACAAGAGAAAGGCTGTGGTGCTCCGGAAACAGCAAAGTATTAAGAAACATCGCCCACACTCGAGGGATGATGCGAGAAAAGAAGTTCAGATCATAGAGTCCCTCTCAGACCCAAAAGCAACCAAACAAAGCTCAGACGAGCAAAAAAGCAACCAAGTCACAGAAGAGATTGAATTGGGCCTAGGCCTTGGCCAAACCAACCCTACTGTGCAAGCAACCAACCCATAAATGATTGAAGAAAGAAACAATAAAGAGATGACAGCCCAGGCTCAGATTTATATGAAGAAGAATACAGAGGCTCGGATACAGCAGATGGTATCAAACATGGATCAATCAAAGATAGAGGCAGCCGTTGAAACGGAAACAATTCTGATCAATAAAAGCGATCCTTCCAAAAAGATAAAGATAGGATCCGGGCTCGAGGCTAATTTCAGAAATGACCTGGTATCACTACTCCAAGGGTACTCTGACATATTTGCGTGGACACCAAGAGACATGCCCGGGTTGGATGAATCCATAGCGATGCATTGCTTGGACGTCAACCCCGAGAGGAAGCCAGTCAAGCAAAAGAGAAGAAATTTTGCCCCAGAAAGGCAGAAAGCAATCGATGAAGAAATCGAGAAACTACTCAAAGCCGGAATAATATGCGAAGTCAAGTACCCGGAATGGCTGGCAAATGTAGTAATGGTGAAAAAAGCAAACGGAAAGTGGAGAATGTGTATCGACTACACAGACCTGAACAGTGCATGCCCCAAAGACCCCTACCCCTTGCCAAACATTGATCAATTGATCGATGCAACTTCTGGGCACGTGATGCTAAGTTTCATGGACGCCTACTCGGGGTACAACCAGATCAAGATGAATCCCAGAGACATTCTAAAGACAACCTTCATCACCCACATGGCGGTCTATGCCTATGTGATGCTGCCGTTCGGATTGACTAATGCGGGAACAATATATCAAAGGGCAATGAATAAAATCTTCAAGGACCAAATTGGAAGGAACCTGGAATCCTATGTAGACGACATGATTGCAAAGTCCACAAGCATCCCCGGGCACATAGGAGACCTGCGAGAATGCTTCGACAACTTGAGAAAATACTCACTCAGGTTCAATCCAGAAAAATGTACATTCGGAGTAGGGGCAGGAAAATTCCTTGGATTCATGATAAGCAACCGAGGGATTGAGGCCAACCCAGAAAAGATAAAAGCAATCCAAGAGATGAAGGCCCCCGGAACACAAAAAGATGTGCAGAAGCTAGCAGGGTCACTGTGTTAGGAATATGTGTATTAGTTTGATGATAAGTTAAACAAAACACTTAAGTAGAAATCTAGTGTTTGTAGCCTCAACGGATAAGACCATCTTGGCTATCCGTTGAAGGAGTAGCTTTACTTAGCAATAAGTTTAGTATTGTAGCACATTTCATTCTCTGGATTCAAGTTGTAATTCTTAAATGTTGTAGGAAATTATCAGTCATGTTGACTACTAATGGATATGCAAATAGGAGGGCTAATTGTATATATTTCATGCCTTGTAATTTTGTATAAGTGAAGAAGTATCAACGGATATTGAAGACCTTCAACGGATAAGAAACAAAGCTTCAACGGATGTCTCTAATGCTTTAACGGATAATATCCATCAACGGATAAGTGCTTCAATGGATAAAGACTTCAACTGATAATGCATCAACGGATAAAGCTTCAACGGATAAAGCCTCAACGGATAAGGCATCAACGGATGAAAGCTTCAACGGATGCTTAGTTCACTAGCAGTTGATAGTGACAATTCACAAGCTGACAGAGGCACATGGGTTGACAGAGACAAACTGGAATGTGGAAGCCTCTAGGAGGAATCAAGAAAATGCAGCATTTCCATTCTGATGCAAACAAGGAAGTATTCAAAGATTCACAGATTATCCCAGATTGCATTGGATAGAGAAATGAAGAAGAAACATGTGAAGAATCTTTTTAATTGTATTTTACAGTCTTGTCTTCACTTGTAAACTTGGCGATATATAAACCAAGTAGCAGCTAGTAATTAGATAAGAATTTTCCTGAGCTGTTTAGAAATATCCAGAGAGAAAATCATCTAGTTTGTACTAGGAAGCAGCTGTGATTTATTTCTTTGAATCACAGATTTTCTGAAATAACACATCTCTGGTGGAACAACAAATCCACCAGAAAAGTTTTTAAGTTCTTTGTGTTCTTTACATTTGTGTTTGAATATATATCTGTCTGTATTAGCTTCAAGCAATTCACACACTTGTTCTCAAAAACACTTAGCCTTAGAAACTGCTCAAAACTTGAAAAAGTTTTGAGATTTACATTCAACCCCCCTTCTGTAAATCTCATTGTTAGTCCACTGGGAATAACAATTGGTATCAGAGCTAGCTCTTAACATACAAAGAGTTTAAAGATCCATTCTGCTAACATCATGAGTAAAAAGGATATTGGTGTAAAGATTCCAATCCTGGAAAGAGATAACTATCATCACTGGAAGGTGAAGATGCATTTACATCTTCTCTCTCAAGATGAAAGCTACATCAACTGCATTGAAAATGGTCTTCACATCCCACACATGGTGGCCACAGCTGCTACTGCAACAGTTGCTGTTGGACAGTCTATTCCCAAGACAAAGGCTGAATGTACTGTTGAAGATATTGAAGAGGTCCACAAGGACAAGAAAGCCATGAACATTCTGTTTAATGGCCTGGATCAAGATATGTTTGACAATGTCATCAACAGCCAAACTGCTAAGGAAATTTGGGATACTGTGCAGCTTATCTGTGAAGGCACTGAGCAAGTCAGAGAGAACAAAATGCAGCTTCTCATTCAATAGTATGAGTATTTTTACTTTGAAGAAGGAGAATCATTGAATGATACCTTCAACAGATTTCAGAAACTGTTGAATGGATTGAAGCTGTATGGGAGAGTGTACCAAGTCAAGGACTCCAACTTAAAATTTCTAAGGTCTCTACCAAAGGAATGGAAGCCTATGACTGTTTCTCTAAGAAATTCTCAAGATTATAAGGACTTCACACTTGAAAGATTATATGGAATTTTGAAGACTTATGAACTTGGGATGGAGCAAGATGAGCTGTTGGAAAAGGGAAAGAGAAAAGGAGGATCAGTTGCACTTGTAGCTGACAGTGAAAAAGTTGAAGCCAGGAATGAGGAAAAGACAATTCCAAGTCTCAAAATTGGCACAAGCAAATCAGAATCAAGCAAGGGTAAAGAGCAAGTTGCTGAGGATGAAGACAATTCCAGTCAGGATGACTCTGATGATATTGATGAACATCTGGCCTTTCTGTCCAGGAGGTTTGCAAAGATGAAGTTCAGGAAAAATATAAAATTCACTAAGCCAAACAAAAACATGGTGGACAAATCAAAGTTCAAATGTTACAACTGTGGCATTAGTGGACACTTTGCACGTGAGTGTAGGAAGCCAACTTCTGATAAAAAGAAATTTGAGCAAGTTGATTACAAAAAGAAGTATTTTGATTTGCTCAAACAAAAGGAAAGGGCTTTTCTCACTCAAGATGATTGGGCAGCAGATGGGGTCAATGAAGATGATGATGTGGAATATGTCAACCTAGCCCTGATGGCTAATTCTGATGAAAATGAAACTAGTTCATCAAGCAACCAGGTAATTACTACTGATCTCTCTCGGCTTTCTAAACATGAATGCAATGAAGCCATAAATGATATGTCCAATGAATTATATCATTTACGGGTTTCCCTTAAATCACTAGCTAAAGAAAACACTAGGATCAAAGAGAATAATGTGTTTTTAAGTGATAGGAATGCTGTGTTAGAGAATCAGGTAATTGAGCTTGAAAAGATTAAACTTAAATGCTTGACTGTTGAGAGTGAACTAGAAGAAGCTGTTAAGAAAGTAAAAATTCTTTCTAAATAGTTAGAAAGTGAGCAAGAGGTAATCAAGGCCTGGAAAACATCTAGGGATGTTAGTGTTCAAATTGCCAAGGTTCAGGGAATTGAATCATTCTGTGAGGATGCCTGGAAGAAAAACAAAAAGGAGTTAGAATTAATTGATGGATTGTCAACGGATGTGGAATCAACGGATGATGAAAGTTATCCGTTGAAGGAAGAAAAGGAGCATCCGTTGAAGGCTCATCAATTAAAACAGGCAAGTAATTTTAAAAATAAAAACCTTAATAAGAAGAATGATTCTACTCTCAAGAACTTTGTCAAAGAAGGAGCTAGCACATCCAAAGATGCCAGTAAGGTGAATATAGGACACATGACTTTGGATCAGCTGAAAAATAGGCTTAAGTTAGTTGATGATAAGAAGGAAATTAAAAGAAAATCTAAAAGAAATGGGAAGGTAGGGATTAACAAACATAACAATTACACACCTGATAGGTATGCTCCTAGAAAAAGCTGTGTGCATTGTAAAAGTGTTAATCACCTATCTGATAATTGCAAATCTATTAAAAATGCTCCCATGCCTTCAAATCCCTCCATGCCTAACATGTCTATGTCAACTCTGCATGCTATGCCTGTTATATCTCATCAGAATTCTCATGCACATTTTACAAACATGCCATATATTAATAATCCTTATTTTACTGCATTTAGTATGCCTCACATGCCATATAATATGCCTATATGGAATAACATGTTTGCACAATCTATGCCTTATCAATCAAATGTGCTAAATGATTCTGTGACTAACCCTACACTTCAACCAACCACATCTGAGATCAAGGTTGACCCAAAGTTACCTAAGTCAAAAGATGCAGGAGGAATGAAGTCTAGGAAAAAGACTAACAAGGCTGGACCCAAGGAAACTTGGGTACCAAAATCAACTTGATTGATTTTGTTGTGTGCAGGGACAAAGAAGGAATCTATGGTACTTGGACAGTGGCTGTTCAAGACACATGACAGGAGATTTCACCCTGCTCACAGAGTTTAAGGAGAGAGCTGGCCCTAGCATAACCTTTGGAGATGACAGCAAAGGATTCACTATGGGATATGGCTTGATTTCAAAAGGAAATGTCATCATTGATGAAGTTGCATTGGTTGATGGTCTCAAACACAACTTATTGAGCATCAGTCAACTATGTGACAGAGGGAATACTGTTTCCTTCAATTCTGAAGCCTGTATTGTCACAAGTAAAAAGGACAATAAAGTGGTTCTAACTGGAGTTAGAAAAGGGAATGTGTACTTAGCTGACTTCAACTCTACAGATGCAGAATCCATTACTTGTCTTTTCAGCAAAGCAAGTGCAATTGAAAGTTGGCTATGGCACAAGAAGCTGTCCCATTTGAATTTCAAGACAATGAATGATCTAGTCAAAAAGGACTTGGTTAGAGGAATGCCTCCAGTGGAATTCACAAGGGATGGACTGTGTGATGCTTGTCAGAAAGGAAAGCAAAAGAAAGTATCATTCAGTAAGAAGCTTGGATCTGCAATTGATGAACCATTGCAACTGCTACACATGGATCTTTTTGGACCAGTCAATGTATTGTCAATTTCAAGGAAAAGATATTGCCTAGTGATTGTTGATGATTTCTCTAAGTTTTCATGGGTCTATTTTCTTGGATCAAAGGATGAAGCTAGTGAAATCATTATCAATCATATCAAGCAAGTCAACAATCATCCTGATTTCAAAGTAAGGAATATTAGGAGTGACAATGGAACTGAGTTCAAGAATTCAACCATGAA
Source organism: Apium graveolens (assembly GCF_009905375.1). Taxonomy (NCBI): domain Eukaryota; kingdom Viridiplantae; phylum Streptophyta; class Magnoliopsida; order Apiales; family Apiaceae; genus Apium; species Apium graveolens. The sequence goes on from NC_133649.1 coordinate 171,219,775, forward strand.
GTTGTTCTGTGAAGAAAATGGGATCATGCATGAGTTCTCAGCTCCAAAGACTCCACAACAAAATGGTGTGGTGGAAAGGAAGAACAGATCACTAATTGAGGCTGCAAGGACAATGCTTGAAGAGTCAAAACTCCCAACTTACTTTTGGGCTGAGGCTGTTAACTGTGCATGTTACACTCAGAATATTTCTCTAATCAATCAGACAAAAGGCATGACTCCCTATCAATTATTCAAGAGAAGAAAACCAACTTTAAACTTTCTGCATGTCTTTGGTTGCAAATGTTATATCTTAAGGAATCAATCTGATCACAAAGGGAAGTTTGATGCAAAGGCTGATGAAGGAATATTTGTTGGTTATTCTGCTGGAAAATCTTCTAGGGTCTACAATCTAAGAACCAACATTGTCATGGAATCTGTGCATGTTGTGTTTGATGATAAAAAGATTGATGGACTAACAGATGAGGGACATCATGAAGGACTCAAATTTGACAACATTGAGATATATTGTGATGATAGTGAAGATGAGAATGATGAAGAAGGCATCTCAAGAAGAATTCAGAATCTGCCTTTGGATAATGCACAGAATGCTGCATCCGTTGAAAGTCATAATTCAGCTTCCGTTGAAAGAAGCAATGCAGCATCCGTTGAAAGACAAAGTGCATCATCCGTTGAAGTTCATAATGAAGCATCCGTTGATCACAGTCTGTCAACGGATAATCAATTCACTTCATCAGTTGATAGAGCTCCCAATTCCTTTCAAAGGATCAACAACTCAGGGGGAGTTTCAACCAATCAACATTCTATCTCACATCATGACAATACTGAGGCAACATTATCTAGAGCTAATCTACCACCTCAAAGAAAATGGACCAAGAATCATCCTTTTGAACTGATCATTGGTGATGCTACAACTAAAGTGCAAACTAGAAGGGCTACTCAAGATGAATGTCTGTATAGTAGCTTTTTATCACAGGAGGAACCTAAGAGAGTGGAAGAAGCTCTATTGGATCCAGATTGGATTTTAGCAATGCAAGAGGAGCTAAACCAATTTGAAAGGAACAAAGTATGGAAGCTGGTACCCAAGCCAAAGAACAAGAGTTCTATTGACACAAAATGGGTATTCAGAAACAAGATGGATGAAAATGGCATTGTCATAAGGAATAAAGCCAGATTGGTTGCTAAAGGCTATTCTCAACAAGAAGGAATAGATTTTGATGAAACATTTGCTCCAGTTGCCAGACTTGAGGCCATCAGAATCTTTCTAGCCTATGCAGCTCATGCCAATTTCAAAGTCTATCAAATGGATGTCAAGAGTGCATTTCTAAATGGGGAATTGGAGGAGAAAGTTTATGTAAGCCAACCTCCAGGATTTGAAGATCCAAACTTTCCAGACTATGTGTATTATCTGTTGAAAGCACTCTATGGACTAAAGCAAGCACCTAGAGCCTGGTATGAGACTTTGTCAAAATTCCTTCTAGATAATCATTTCACAAGAGGTACTGTTGACAAAACTCTCTTCTTTAGAAATGTTAATGGCTCTAAAATACTTGTTCAAATTTATGTAGATGATATTATATTTGGATCTACAGATGATAAGCTTTGTAAAAAGTTTGCTAAGTTAATGCAAAGTAAATATGAAATGAGCATGATGGGAGAGCTAACTTATTTTCTTGGTTTACAAGTTAAACAAGTTAGTGATGGAATTTTCATTAGTCAAACTAAATATATTTATGATCTTTTAAAGAAGTTTGACTTAATGGACTGTTCATCTGCAAAAACTCCCATGACCACTGCCACCAAGCTTGAATTAAACAAGGCTGAAAAGTCTGTGGATATTTCAAGTTATAGAGGCATGGTTGGCTCACTTTTATATTTAACTGCTAGTAGACCTGATATAATGTTTTCTACATGTCTCTGTGCTAGATTTCAAGCTGACCCTAAAGAATCTCACTTAGTGGCTATTAAAAGAATCTTCAGATATCTCAAAGGGACTCCAAATCTAGGAATTTGGTATCCTAGAGAGTCTGGTTTTGATCTAATTGGCTACTCAGATGCAGATTATGCAGGCTGTAAAATAGACAGGAAAAGCACAACTGGCACCTGTCAATTTCTAGGGAACAAGCTTGTGTCATGGTTTAGCAAGAAGCAAAATTCTGTTTCTACATCAACAGCTGAAGCTGAGTACATTGCTGCTAGTAGTTGCTGTGCACAGATACTATGGATGAGGAATCAACTATTTGACTATGGTTTGACTGTTGACAAAATTCCAATATTCTGTGACAACACAAGTGCCATTGCCATTACTGAAAATCCAGTGCAGCACTCAAGAACCAAGCACATTGACATCAAGTACCATTTCATTAGGGAACATGTGATGAAAGGTACAGTGGAACTTCATTTTGTTCCAAGTGAAAAGCAGATTGCAGACATATTTACCAAGCCACTTGATGAATCAACATTCACAAGATTAGTAAGTGAGCTAGGTATGATTAATTATTCATAATTTATGTTCTCTATATAATCTGTCTTGCAGCCTGAAATGAATTTGCTGCAAGAACAAAGTTGGCTTTAAGTAAGACTTGTCCTATCAACGGATATTCCCTATCCGTTGAAAGCCAAAATTGTTCTATCAACGGATGCTCATTATCTGTTGAAAGACAAATACATTTCTGGTAATTTTATCCTTCAACGGATAAAATGGTGTTGATCATCAACGGATAACTATTTACCTTATTCGTTGAAGTGTCACATCAGTTACTATAAGTGAGTCACAGCCGTTGATTCTTTTACTCAACCGTTGATACAGATATACACTGTAGTATGTATTTGTGTTAAAGGCAGTTTTCAGAATTTCTACAGTTTTCTTTCCTCTTAAACGGCTGTAATTTATTTAAAAGTATCATTTAATCATTTTATTTTCGTTTTAATTCAAGAAAGTATAAAAGCCCAATTGAACTCTTATTTTCACTTTACGCTTTCTTGCAATTCTTATTCTCCTTCTCTCCCAAAATTCTCAAGTTTTTCTCTGCAACCTCTACTCACAACAATGGCACCAGTAGTCAAAATTATGTATCAAACATGATTTGTTTATGAAAAGAATAATTTCGTAGCCTTGGTTGAAAAGAATGAAGCCCATTCTGATTATCACAAGATGATGGACTTCATCAAAAACTGTAAACTGAGCTATGCAATGCTGGAAGCCCCAACCATCTAGTGATTGAGGAGATTTGGACAACTGCAGAGTTCAACTCCACAGATATGACTATTGCCTTCTCTCTCAAAGGTAATGATTATTGCATTAACTATGATGATATACAGTCTTGCTTTAAGTTGCCTGATAATAATGCCATAACACCACACACTGATAAAGATGTATCTGCTATGTTAGATTCCATAGGCTATGCTTTTGATTCTGCTAGTTTAGGTATCATTAGAAGGAAAGGCCTTAGGAAATAATGGAGTTTTCTTGGAGATTCCTTTATTAAGGTTTTCTCTGGGAAGATTAGCAATTTTGATGCCATAACTTCATCTCTTGTTAATATGCTTTATATGCTAGTTTCTGATAGGTACTTTAATTTTAGCAACTGTGTCATGCTAGAATTAGGTTCCAGATTAGGTAACAAAGCTAATAGACCACATAACGTCTACTATGCTAGATTCTTTATGTTATTGGCTAACCATGTTGCTGAAGGATTGGTTATATCAAATGAGAATAATAAACTCAAATGCTGGGCACAAGAGAAAAGGGTCCTTGCAGACCTTTTGAGAATGAACCTCAACAGCCAGGTGCCATTGGTATATTTGCCAATCATGAATGCACCACAGGTAAGTGAGGTAAACACTTCTATAACTCTTACTATTTCCAACCCCATTGTTTCTTTGCCTTCTAGTGTGGCCATGAAATCTGTGTCTTTGCCCAAACGGGTTCCTACCAAAGCCACCAAAACTAAAGTTTCAAAACTCAAGTCAAAGAAAACTACCTCTGTTGTTTCTCAAAAGACAACAGTTGTAACAACTACCATAAACCCTGAAGGGAGTGAACAGGGTGTGAGTGGTGAGGGGAGGGGTGAACATCAAGAAACCCCCCAGGATAAGGTGGGAGAGGTGAGTGGTACCCAAGCCAGCCAAGCCACAGTCTCTCAAAAGACTGTGGTGGTTCAAAATGAGTCTAACACATCCCTAGTTGCATCCTCCCAAAAGGGTGCAACTATTGAAAATAGTCCCCAACCAGGGACACATACCAAAAGAGGGAGGGACACTGAAGCCACACATTCACCAATTAAAGCCTTTTCAAGGAATAAGAAGGCCAAGACCCTAGTTTCCACACAAGGGGCACACACAACACAAATACATCCACCTGTATCTGTGCCTTCACAAATTCAGCTTGATGTGATTCCAGCAAATGTGGAGTCACAGCCCCATTATCTCATAATAGAAACACACCAATCATCAAACTCTCCATCACCCTCTTCGGATGTGGATATGATATTCACATCAATTCCTGATTCTCCCTCATTAAAACTCAGGGAGGAGCCCCACTCAAAACCTGATGATCATCATCTTTTAGATGATTTGTTGGATCATCAGCCAATTCTTTCAGATGTAGTTGAAGAATCTGTGTTACCTCATTTAAAATCAATTCACACAGATTCAACAATTATGTCACTTTCTATATCTACATCTTTTCCTTCTTCAACGGATATCTCTCATCCGTTGACAAGTGGTTGTTCTTCAACGAATAAGCTTAACAGCAGTTATCCGTTGATACCATCAGTTTCCACTTCAACGGATACTCCATATCCGTTGATGGTCTCTACACACATAACAAAAACAATTCCAACTGTAGACGACATGGCTACTGTACAATCACTTTTAGGTTTGAGGGAAGGGAGTGATCTTTTGAGTGAGAGGCTGGGTTGCTCCCAGGCAAAAGGAGAGGTTGAGAGTCACCATATGCATGCTATTTCTTCCAGCATGGCAAAAGTGAGTGAGGGGAGTGCCACCTTAGAAGGTGAGGGTGAGGGTGTGAGGGTGTATGTGAGCCAGGGGGAGCCCCTGATGCAAGAAAATAGAGAAAAAGAGAGAAAGGAAGGTACAGAAGCTATAAGGGTGGATCCAGCCATTGCTAGTGAGTCAATAAAAGTGGATGATGCAGAAAAGGAAATACAATTTCAGCAACATTACAAAGCTGTCATTGATAACATTTCCTTGGATGCTGACACTTTTACTCATCCTGTTTCAGCCTATCAATTATTGGTTGCTCAGGGCAATGTGGAGGCAGAACAGACATTAAACATTGTACACACTTCAGAATCTCTTCTCAGAGACAAAGCTGCTGTTAACAAGCTGCCTTCTCAAGCTGGTGAGCCATCTGAAGAATTTGGAGTAAATTCTAATGATGATGACTCTGATTATTTGGATGAGAGCCTGAACTTGGGGGAGTAGCAGGCCCAAGTTCTGTTCCAGATCTTCCTGAATGGGCATGGGCAAAAACATCAACACCAGGAGAGTTTGGTGTCACTTTGGTCAGACAAGTCATGACAATTCAGAAGGCCCTTCAGGAGACTACAGATGCTGGTACCAAGGCAATTCTTCAAGCTCATCTGGAATCTCTGCATCTCCTGCAGTTGCAGCACTTCAAACAGAATCTAAGTATGGATGAGCTCAAGCAGGATATTGCTGATCTAAAATCCTACAATGCTGAGAAGTTGGATTCAGTCATACCTTATGGTACTATGCAAGATTTGTTGGGGAGACTGAGGAAAGAATCTGATGCTGACAAGAGACTGGCCAGATTGGAAACCAGAGTTCAGATCATTGAAGACTCTATGGTCACCATTCTTCAGAATCAACAAACTCAAACAAATCTACTCATGCAGCTGGCAAATGCACAAGGCTTGACCCCTACCCTTGATGATAACAAAAAGGGGGAGAACAAAAGGGAAGGGGAAGGAGAGCCATCAACAACAGTTCAAATTTCTCAAGTGCTAGTTCCTGCCATCACCACTTCTCCAATTATTCAAATCAAAGAAAAGCTTGATGGAATTGATCTAATCCAGATAGCAGCAGCTGAATTGCAAGTCAAAGAGCAAAGGAAGAAGATTGATGAAAAGATGCAACAAATACTTGGTTCTACAACTTCACAATCACAATCTGTGAAGCATAACACAAAAGTGGAATCAATTATTATGGAGCTCAAGCCAGTAGGGAGGAATAAGGTTGGAGAGACTTCTTCCAAGGATCTGAAACCTATGGTTCTCAAGCCCAACAACAGATCCAATAAGGACTCTACAAAGAATCCTCTGAAAGAAGTGGATTTTCCTCTTCCAAAGGCTGATGAGGACAAGCTTTTGGGTAGAAGTATCTCAAAACTCAAAGAGACCATGGATGTGGCTGTAAGGAGGAACATAGCTATTATCTTCAGAGAGGAAAAGAACATATGTGTGATGCAAGGACATCCCAAATTCTCAATAGCCAAGAGGGAAGAAACCAGAAGGTTGAAGGAAGAAGCCAAACAACTAAAGGCTGACAAAAGAGCACAAGCAAAGCTTGAAAAACAGCTAAAGTCAAGTCAGGCTGAAGAACAGAAAGAATTTGAAGACACAAGTGAAGATGAAGCTATGGGGGACATGGTTGATACTGATATGGAGGAAAGAAGAAAGGGAAGAGAAGAATGGCAAAAAGGGAACAGAAAGAAGGTCAATGCAAAGAGAAAGATGGTAGATGAGACTGAAGAAACCCAATCAATATCCAAACCACTACCATATATTCCTGAACCCATTGTGCCTGACCCCTTCATGAACATTCATGTTGAAACAATCATTCCCAAGGAGGAACCAATTGATTGAGACACCATCAAATTGCCCACCTTCCTAACCTCTTCTCCACCATCAAAGAAGCAGAAAAGAAGAATCAAATCAATACCCTCTAAAGCCTCAATCAAACTCACACAGAAGCCTAAGCCTCAAGCCTCTAAGGATGATTATGTTCACATCTGTGACATAAAAGAATTTTCAGACATTGAACTCTATCTGGATGAGCTGGAGGAAGTAAGGGGAATAGCTGCCTACAGACAGCTACCAGAAAGACTAGTGTTCAAATACAAAGGAGATGGGGAAAGAACCTGGCCTCTTTACAGAATTCTGAATGAAGGCTACTCTACCTTGATTAGAGTCTACTCAGCCATACAAAGGGATTCTGGCTTTACCAGGACTGCCAAGACTGAGATTCTCAACAAGATTGCCAACATAAGGAAAACTTGGAGGGAGCCCAATGCTTTGCCTAGAACATTACTCATTCAAGAAAGAGGAATTACAATTCACAAATCACCTCATTGGTTGATGGAGTTCAGAGACAACAAAGGAGTCAGAAGATTTTTCAGAATTAAAGATCAGCTCAAGATTGCCAGTAATGAAACTCTCAAGGATATGCAATCTAAGTTAGACATCAATGAAGAAGATGAAGCTGAATTCTACAGACAACTTCAACTTCAAATAGAGGAGAATGACAGGAGGCTAGGAAAGAAAACAAGGAATCAAAGGAAAAGAAACTAATCTGCTCAGGCTAAAGGAGCACCCTTGGAAACAATGTAACTCTTCAATTCCATCTCAGCACACACATTTTTATAGCACTTTTGAATTTCTGCTTTATTACAGTTTATATATTTGTCAAGTGTTTTGTTATCATCAAGCTAAACCCAAATTTATGCCTGCAGTTCTAGTAGACATAAATAGGGATTGTTAGGAATATGTGTATTAGTTTGATGATAAGTTAAACAAAACACTTAAGTAGAAATTTAGTGTTTGTAACCTCAACGGATAAGACCATCTTGGCTATCCGTTGAAGGAGTAGCTTTACTTAGCAATAAGTTTAGTATTGTAGCACATTTCATTCTCTGGATTCAAGTTGTGATTCTTAGATGTTGTAGGAAATTATAAGTCATGTTGACTACTAATGGATATGCAAATAGGAGGGCTAATTGTATATATTTCATGCCTTGTAATTTTGTATAAGTGAAGAAGTATCAACGGATATTGAAGACCTTCAACGGATAAGAAACAAAGCTTCAACGGATGTCTCTAATGCTTCAACGGATAATATCCATCAACGGATAAGTGCTTCAACGGATAAAGACTTCAACTGATAATGCATCAAAGGATAAAGCTTCAACGGATAAAGCCTCAACGAATAAGGCATCAACGGATGAAAGCTTCAACGGATGCTTAGTTCATTAGCAGTTGATAGTGACAATTCACAAGCTGACAGAGGCACATGGGTTGACAGAGACAAACTGGAATGTGGAAGCCTCTAGGAGGAATCAAGAAAATGCAGCATTTCCATTCTGATACAAACACGGAAGTATTCAAAGATTCACAGATTATCCCAGATTGCATTGGATAGAGAAATGAAGAAGAAACATGTGAAGAATCTTTTTAATTGATTTTTACAGTCTTGTTTTCACTTGTAAACTTGGTGATATATAAACCAAGTAGCAGCTAGTAATTAGATAAGAATTTTCCTGAGCTGCTTAGAAATATCCAGAGAGAAAATCATCTAGTTTGTACTAGGAAGCAGCTGTGATTTAATTCTTTGAATCACAGATTTTCTGAAATAACACATCTCTGGTGGAACAACAAATCCACTAGAAAAGTTTTTAAGTTCTTTGTGTTCTTTACATTTGTGTTTGAATATATATCTGTCTGTATTAGCTTCAAGCAATTCACACACTTGATCTAAAAAACACTTAGCCTTAGAAACTGCTCAAAACTTGAAAAAGTTTTGAGATTTACATTCAACCCCCCTTCTGTAAATCTCATTGTTAGTCCACTGGGAATAACACACTGGCTGCACTAAGAAGATTCATCTCCAAGCTAGCCGAAAGATGCCTACCCTTCTTTGACCTATTAAAAGGAGCAACCAATAAGAGAGAAGTTAATTGGAGCCCATAATGCCAAAGCGCATTTGAAGAAATCAAAAGGTACCTTTCCCAACCCCCTGTGTTAACCAAAGCTCAACCCGGGGAGCCCCTATCCCTTTACCTATCAGCAGGGGCCCTGGCAGTTGGAGCAGCCTTGATCAGGGAAGAGAAGGGCAAACAGCAACCAGTTTATTATGTGAGCCAAGTGCTAAAAGATGCGGAGACCCGATACCCGAGGCTAGAAAAGTTTGCTTTTGCCTTGATCACAGCATCCAGAAAGCTCAGACACTACTTCCGGGGAAGGGAGATACGGGTTGTAACTAACCAACCCTTGAGGAAGATAATACACAAGCTAGATGTCTCAGGGAGATTGGTAAATTGGGCAGTTGAGCTAAGTCAATTCAATTTGAGTTTCATCCCTAGAACAGCAATCAAAGCCCAGGCTCTAGCCGATTTCATCATAGAATGCAATTTCCCAGATGAAGAGCCCGTGCCCATGAGCATTGACCCTGAGAGAAACACAGATCAAGAAACAGAAGCCTGGGCCCTCAAAGTTGATGGTTCTTCAATAAATGAAAGATCAGGAGCCGGGCTCATCCTAAAAAGCCCAGAAGAATTCACAATCCAAACAGCAATCTCCTTTGGCTTCTCAGCGACAAACAACCAGGCAGAGTATGAGGCCTTGATCGCAGGATTGAAGCTAGCAAGAACACTCAGGATCCAGGATCTTAAAATCTACAGCGACTCCCAGATCGTGGTAAAGCAAAGAAATGGCGAGTACATAGCTAAGGATCCAGTTCTAGCCAAGTACCAGGCTCTGGTCCAAAGCTACCTCGCCTCCATACCGAAAATCCAAGTCATCCAAATATGCAGAGAGGAGAATTCAGAAGCTGATGCACTATCTAAACTTGTTCAAAATTCATCAGACCTGGATTGCTCCGTCTACTTCGAAGAATTGCAGAAACCGAGCACAGAATCTGAAGAAGTCATGGAAATAGATAACGGCCTAAATTGGATGACTCCATTTATTAACTACCTAGAGAAGGGAGAGCTCCCGGAGGATAAAGGGAAGGCTCAAAGGTTAAAGGCAAAAGCTTCAAAATTCTTCATCGAAGAGGGTATACTCTATCGCCGGACCTTCTCCTCCCCGATCCTCAAGTGCATAGGCCCAGGAGAAGCACAGTACTGCCTCATGGAAGTTCACGAAGGAATCTGCGGGGACCACATGTCCGCAAAAGCACTAGCTCACAAAATCATAAGGCAGGGATACTACTGGCCCACTATTCACCAGGATGCAATAAATTTTGTGAAAAGATACAAGGAATGCCAACTCTTCAGCAATGTGACACGGATGAGCCCCGTCCTACCTTCTTCAGTCTTGTCACCAATCCCATTTGCTGTATGGGGCATTGATATCATGGGACCCTTTCCCAGGGCCAGAGGAGACCTCAGGTACTTACTAGTCTCAATTGATTATATGACAAAATGGGTAGAGGCAAAGGCAATGAGAACAATAAACCAACAAGACTGCATCAAGTTCATGGACAACATATTGATGAGGTTTGGGATCCCGAGAGTACTGGTCTTTGATAATGGTCCGCAGTTCGTTGGTTCAGAATTCGAATCCTACCTTCAAGAAAGGGGCATCCGGCACAAGAAGTCATCAGTAGCCTACCTTCAAGGAAACGGCCAAGTTGAGGTAACAAATCGAATACTCCTCAGGGGGATAGAGAAGAGACTCAGGGAAAGCAAAACCAAATGGCCAGAAGAATTGCCTAATGTACTCTGGGCATACAGAACAAGCCCAAGAACAAGCACAGGAGAAACACCCTTCAAGCTGGCCTATGGAACTGAAGCCATGCTACCAATTGAAGTAGGATCCCCTTCCCATCGAGCAATCAACTTTGATGAGATAGCAAATGAGGAGGGGCTTAGAACGAATACTGAGCTAATTGATGAAGTCCGAGACCAGGCAGTGGCAAGAATGGAAAAGTATAAGCAGAAAATAAGAGAACACTTCAGTAAGAAGTCCCGGGTCAAAAACTTTCAAGTTGGAGACCTGGTCCTTCGAGACACGGAAGCTTCAGACCCCACCAACACTGGGAAGCTAATGCCAAAGTCGGAAGGCCCATACAAAGTCAAGGAAATTCTAAGGCCAGGAACATACAAGCTCATGAACATGGATGAGTCTGAGATACCAAATACATGGCATGGACTCAGGCTCAGAAAGTTTTACCAGTAGAAAAAGCAACCAAAAGCAACCATAACTTGTAGCCTATGACAAGCAACCAATCTATGATCCTATATTTTATATAAAAAAAATTTGCAAATCAATGAAAAGAATTTTCCTTTCTTAGAAAGTTATTACTTTTAAATTACCAGTTATGGAAGCAACCACTATTTGCTTAGAAAATTTCCAAGTAAATGGAGCAATCACCAATCCGGATTAGACATACCCGGATTGAAAACAAATTTAAAAGCAAAAATCAACCCGGATAAGCATCCAAATCCGGGTTACAAACAACCATTATGTACTTAGGTAACCCTCCAAGCACATAAATCAAAAAAGCAAACACCAACCCGGATAAGCATTCACATCCGGGTTGCAATCAACAATTATGTACTTACATTTTACAAGTACATACATCAAAAAAGCAAACATCAACCCGGGTGGGTTTTATACCCGGATTGAAAGCAAATTAAAAACAACAATTATGTACTTACATTTTCGAAAGTACATTAAGCGTAAAATAACTATCAACCCGGATAAGCCGTCAGATCCGGATTGCAAGCAACCATTATGTACTTACATCAACCCGGATACGGTTCCATACCCGGACCAACCCTGATATAAGCCCAATCCGGGTTAGGGGCAATAGCCACATCCCGGATCATGATCATTTGCTCATAAAAGAAAAAAAGAACAGATGGAAGAAAAGCAAGTATTTTCTAAAACGGAAGAAAAGTTCAAAGCAAGATCCGGATTGCCATCAACCCGGAACAAATCCAAATATTACAAATAGTTCAAATCAAAGTACGAGAATGGGAAATCCTAGAAAATGAAATCACAAGGGAGGAAGCTGGGATTCGGGCCGTCATAGGGTTCCGGTTCCCCCTGGCCCTGTTTCACCGCGGCCTTTGCAGCAAGGAACTCCTGGATAAAGCTCTCCCAGGAAGCCAAGGGGCCAGTCTTAATGTGGCGCTCGGCAACAACCCAGGACCTGCGCACTTCGGGAACCCCGGCCTGAGCAACCTCAAAGTCATAAACATCACTAGCCTTGAATTCAGCAATGATAGCCTCCTTGTTCAAACTCTCTTTAGCAGCAAGCTCGGCCTTGAGTCTCTCCACTTCTTTGGCCAGCCCCTCAGCCCGGGCCTCGAAATCCTTCAGCTTCTCATTCAATCCGGACTCCACCACACGGAATCCCTCCCGGTCCTCCTCCAGCTCTCCCTTCAAGGTATCGGAACGTATCTTCTCGGCTTTAGTCCAGTTGTTGGCCTCCTTGAGCTCAGTGAAAGCAACGTCGGAGCAAATGGATATTGCACTCCCAAGCTGAGAAACAAAAAAAAACATATTTATGAGCAAAGCACAAAATGAATTAGGGGGCATAATCCGAAACTAAGAGCATAAAAATTCAGAAATCACCTGCCCCCATTGACCTGTGACCCTCTTCAAGGCAGCCGCCATGCTGTAACCCTCAACCTCCTCCCAGTCGTCTTCGGAGGGGATACTGGACATGAACCCGGCCAGGTCAATAAGGCTGTTTGTCCCTATCCGGATAGGAACCCCATCCGGGCCCTTCCCTTCCGAATCGCATATGACCCGGTCGGCAACAACAGCTTTCCCGCGGGGAGGCTTTCCCGGGGCAGACTTCCTCTTCTTCGAAGGGGGATCATCCTCTGAAATTTCTTGGACGTCCGGACCCTCGACCAAGGGTGAACTAGCCGGATCAGCAACATTCCGGGGGGCAGAAGACTCGGCTCCGCCCTCTGCGTCAGCAGACCCGAATCCAGTCCCATGAGCCCCTTTCGTTGTCTTGTAGGCCAACCCAAGGGAGTTAAAAGCTGCTGCATAAGCTGAAGAAGACATTATGGCTCGGGATGCAGGGTTGTAATGCGGCAAACCTGAAAAATGGGAAAGGAAAACTGTCAGCACAGGATTGATACAAATGCAAAGACTACCAAATCCGGAAATAAAATACTGCAGTAAGCCCGGATCATGGGAAGACGTTTTATGCAAATTAGCAACAAGTAAAAAACCAAAATAGACGTTGATCCGGATCATCAGGAAAAGCAGAGGGACCCGGATCAAAGACCAAAATAGGCGTTGATCCGGATCAAAAATTACAAGTCACAAGGAAAAGGAAGGTAATCCGGATCTCCAAGCGGGGATGGGGACCCGGATCAAAAAAAACATATTAAACAAGAACTTACAGCCAAGTTGGAACATGAGTTTATGGTTCATAAAGGTATCCCGGGTTGGCTGGAACCCGAGACTACCACAAAATTTCCTAATTTGGTCTACAGCCTCCCCCTCTAAGATCTCCGGGTTAAACTTCGTCTTAACTTCCCCAGCTGTGAAGTAAGGGAGATACTCCAGATCGTACCCCTTCAACATCAATATCTCCCCATTCTAATGTTTTAAAGAAGTCTGGTGCATAACCGGTTTGGACCTACCCAGACCAAATCCGCACTCTGCTGCCCGGAACCTTAGCTCATAAAAAGGCTTCTGGCTTGACCTAGAAAGATAAAATATCTGGTGGAACAACTTGAAGGTAGGCATGAGCCCGGCCTTGTTGCAGCAAGTTATGAACCAGGTCATAGACTTGATTCCATTCGGGGTTATCTGCATGGGGGATATCCTATAGACATACTTGCACAGGTGCTTTAGAAAAATATGGCAGCGGGGGCTCCACCCGGACCTTAGATGCTCCAGCCAGACAGGAACAAAACCATCTGCAGGACGATGGAAAATCCTCTCATGTGGCTCGGGCCACCTCCAAGCGATGTCAGGAGTCAATTGAAAAGCAGCCCGGATTTCCTTGTCCATATCACCCGGATCAGCTTCAGCATAAAAATCCTTCAACTGGTAATGATCCCGGCTGATCCCAAACGAAGCAAAAGCTGCCTCCAGGGCGCCCTGATCATAAACGCCCGGGTGGCCATCCTCGTGCCTCTCATATCTGACCCGGGTATAGTAAATGCTATCTTCAAACCCGGGTGGCTTCCTAACGAAGTGATACTTAATATCGGACCAACGTCCGTCCGGAGTGAAGATAACCGAATTCTCCGGAAGCCTCTTGAACCGGAAGCTCGTAATCGTTCTCACAAACCCGGACCCCTTTCTCACCATCTCGCCCCGGATCTGTTCTCTACCAGACGAATCCAGATCACTCTCCTCGTCAGAAAAGTTGGGGTAGCAGTTATAGACTTTCCTAGCCCGTTCCTTGGTCCGGATCATGTACCTATTAAAATGAAGGCCAGTTAGCCTGGACCCTACAGATTTTATTTATTTTGCTAAGCGGTCCGGATCAGGTACGTTATGTTAGCTTTCCATAACCTAATGATCTGAACCCCCAATGCAAGTCCAACCCGGAAAAACATCAACGATCCAGATCATGTTAACTACAACAAAAAACCAAACAACCATGGACCCGAATCTTGGTGACAAATACCCAGATCCGGATCCATAACAACCAAAAACTTAAAATTACCCATATCCGGATAAAAAGCAACCAAAAACAGCTCAAAAAACCTAAGTCATATAATTCTACCCATAAACCTCCCCCGGATCCGGATCCTATACCCTCGACCCAGATCAAAATCAAAACCCTTACCCCCAAACAGTCAACCCAAGAATCAAACAGCAAAATCAGCCATTTTTACCTATACACACATATATTTTAGCCAAGAACACGAAGAACACCATCAAAAAACCCAGAAAAATCAAACCCAAAAACCCCATTTTCGCATAAAAATAAAACAGAAACACCCAGAAAACATACAGATCTACAAATACCTAAACGGAAATATACAAACCCTCTACAAAAACGGACCAAAAACACATAAATATACCGATCACTTCGAAGCATGCGAAAACTGGAAGGGAAATAGGAAAAATCGAAACTAAAGAACAATGAGAGGGCAGTAGCGGCTTACAGATTTGTCGAGCGAAAGAGCAAGTAGAGGCGGAAAGGTGGCGGAAAAATCAGGCAACAAACACTCCAAAGCTTCAAAGAACTCCAAGCGAATTGAAAAAGAAAGAATGATGTGACTGTTGGTCTTCTTTTTTGATGAAAAAATAAAGAATAAGTGGAAGAAGTGAGCAGCCTTTTATAGGCCAAAGAAAAGTAACAGCCCCTGCCACGTGGCAGGGTGTGGTTGGCTAGAAAACGGTTACAAAAAGAAAAAACCCCTTGATATACATTTAAAACCCATAATCATTATGGGCCGAGTTTCTAGGGAAAAACTGCCCAAAAATTCAAATTTGTGGGAGGGAATAAACTGAAAGACGTTACAACTTCTCGACTTTTCAAATTCCACGGCCCGCTGCCCGGATCAAGAGCCCTAATCCGGGTCATTGTCAGCCAGATACAGATTTGGAAGAGAAAATTAATCAATCCAGATATCTCCCTACCACACCAGATCCGGATTGGGGGGCAACCAGGAGCAGAAATTTTTCTGAAGAAACTATTCTACCTCAATCCGGATTGGCATCCACTACACCAGATCCGGATTGGGGGGCAACCAGGAGCTGAAATTTTTCTGAAGAAACTATTCTACCTCAATCCGGATTGGCATCCACTACACCAGATCCGGATTGGGGGGCAACCAGGAGCGGAAATTTTTCTGAAGCAACTATTCTACCTTAATCCGGATTGGCATCCACTACACCAGATCCGGATTGGGGGGCAACCAGGAGCGGAAATTTTTCTGAAGCAACTATTCTACCTTAATCCGGATTGGCATCCACTACACCAGATCCGGATTGGGGGGCAACCGGGAGCGGAAATTTTTCTGAAGCAATTATTCTACCTTGATCCGGATTGGCATCCACTACACAGATCCGGATTGAGGGGCAACCAGGAGCGGAAATTTTTCTGAAGCAACTATTCTACCTTAATCCGGATTGGCATCCACTACACCAGATCCGGATTGGGGGGCAACCAGGAGCGGAAATTTTTCCCCTAAAGCAAATATGTAATCCTACTCTACTCCCTCATCCAGAAAATCTGCATAAGGGAGTGGGGGGCAAATGATAGGATATAAGAGACCCGGCTAGGACTCAATCTGGACCTAAAGGATACCAGGCTCGATCGATGGGCCGAGGCCCCCCTCTCTCCCAGAATAATCAAATGGAGAGACCACGCACGGGTCCATCCCATGACCCGGACCCGGATCCATTTACATACCCGGATCCAGATCAGGGCTAAAACCACCATGAGGGGGGTCCCAGCAAATACATTCACATCCCGCAACCCGCCAAGCAAGGGTACGTGGGCACGTGACTATGACAGTTATCAACAACTAACACACCAGACAAGCACGACACGTGTCAGAGGCCGTTAGGACACTTTGAAGGTGGTCCTCCCCTGGACACGTGTAAGCAATCCACCCAAGCCAGGCGTCCTCTGGTCCCAAGATCCAACGGCCCAGATTTAGAGGTAATTACCCCTAAACCCTACCTTGGGGCTATATATACCCCCAAGGCTAAAGGGTTCAGGGGTTGAAAAATATTCACACTCACACACTCTCATACATTCAAAAACACACAGCAGCCATCACATATACACATCCTTACACACACAGCAGCCATCACATATACACATCCATACACACACACACAGAGCAGCCTTTACATTAGTTACATACACCTTCATCTTCTCCAAAGCCTGTTTTTATTCTTACACCGGAGGCGCCGTGGGAGCCAAACTCCCCTTCCGGTGTTGTTTTGCAGGCGCCCAACCAGCATCTACACCTCATCCACGCACAGAAGGTCCAGGAACGCCGTCGGACGGAGCCGCCCGCTCACCGGAGTTATCAAGTTGCTTTTCAGTTTTTTTGCATAATAAATAAGTTACTTTTCAGTTTTTTTTCGTGCATTGATATGATTCTATAGTAGAATCTGATTTCATATTTCTTATCATTTTTCAGAAATTTTTCTTAGTGTTATGAATCTAGTATTTTTTTAGAATTTCATGTACTTTATATTTATGCAAGTATTTTGTGTTCTATCGTGGAAGCGGGAGAATATTAGATCTAATTCTAACGTTGTTTATGATTTTTGTATATTATGTGATCTATAGTAGAAGCATATTATATAAGTTTTAAATTTTTGTGTAATATAATGGTTCTGCAGTAGACAAAATTGAGTTCGTCTAATTCTTGTATGTGTTTTGTCTGTTCTATGGTGGAAGCATAGATATGATTTTATTCATATATGTATTTTGTTTCTATTATGCAAGCATTTATAAGTTAAATATTAAAGAAGGGTAATGGTGTATCACATTTAATGATATCAGGGAATGCTTGGTGGGAGATGACCAGTCAGTCCACTTGTAACTATTTTCCATGTTTCTCCTAAATACTAGACCAAATCCCCTATTCAGTCTGTAAACGAGCTCTAGTATCTGAAACCGAGTGTAGGTCCTTGCAAAGCTGGTACTAGAGAAATCGAATCCTACCCATACCGTCTTCTCATATCATTTTGTCCAATTCGATATACCTTAAAAAATTCCTTCTTCTCAATGTGGTTCATTTACTTTCTACCAACATATATATCCAGTTATCTTCAATTGCCAAATTATCAGCGATGTGTGTAGTAACTTTGCCTATGATATTAGTTGTGTCATGTATGCCGTATTTTCTGGAGTAAAGGTGACCATTGATTGACACGGCTAACTCGTGTGATTCATTATATCGTGCATTTGTGGATTATTTTCTCAATATATGTAGCAAGTGTACCTCTTTGACAATTCCCGAAACTGCACTTATGTTCGCTCTATTCTTTTCACTACTTACTTCCCTGCTACATATCTTAATTGTAAATAGTGTCCCAAACCCATATGCGTTTGTTCAGATTATCAGTGAGGATGCCAGGGAGTTCATTGATGGATTTGCTGATAACATTGTGCTAGAAAAGGGTCGTGCTGCAAGAATGGTTACTGCAGTAGTTGCTACACATACACACTCATGGCTTTTACAAGCATGGGTACGTATCTGCATCATTGTACTTGAGCGTTAGTGGTGTAAGGTGTTGTATATCAACATTTGTGTTGGAAGTACTTTGTAATTATAGATGTCAGGTGTAAGGATGCTCGCCCCTCCTTCTAGCGCCAAATGATAACTCCTGGTGGCGGGGCTGCTCCTTCGACGACGTCCTGGCTCCTTCGACGACGTCCTGGATCCTTCGCCGCCGTCCTGGATCCTTCGCCGCTGTAGAGGTGTAGCTGTGGTTAAGTTCCTACAAAACAACACCGGAAGGGGGGTTGGAGTCCCGCGGCGCCTCCGGCGTGAGAGTAAGAACTAGCTTTTTGGGAAGATGAAGATGAATATGAATGCAAGGTGGCTGTGTGTGTATACGAGTGTGAAAGAATCATTAACCCCAAAGCCTTACCTTTTTTGGGTATTTATAGCCCAATGATAGGGTTTTGGGGTTGGTACCTTCGAATCGTAGCCATTGGTTCTGGGAGCGGAGGACACCTGGCGGGAGTGGATGCTTTACACGTGTCAGCGCGGGACTGGTCGAGGAATGTTCTGAGGATCCTTTAACACGTGCCCTGATTATTCTCATGATTGATGTGTGACAGTTGTCCCCGTCACGTGCTTGGGCTAACGTCTCACGTGCTGGGGTTTATCAGGGTTCTGCTTGCGGGACTGAGCTAGTTGGGAGTGGTGCTGCACGGGCCTACTCCTCCCAGAAGTCGCGTGGAGTTAGGGGCTTAGGAGTAGTCCTCCCAGGAGCTGTACGGAGTTGAAGGCCTAGGAGTAGTCCTGCCAGGAGCTATATGGAGTTAGGAGCTTAGGAGTAGGCCTCCCAGGAGCTGTGTGGAGTTGAAGGCCTAGGAGTGGCCCTCCCAGGAGCTATATGTACTATCATGTGCCCCCCACTCCCTTATGCAGATTTTCTGGATGGGGGAGTGAATTTGGGTATGTTTGTGGAATATGAGCTTTTGATTGTTTTGTTGAAAGAACTTGAGCTTTTCTTGCCCCCCAGTCCGGATTGCGCTGAGTTCGGCGGATCAGGACTAAGGTGGTTGTCCTTAGCAGGAGTTGAACTTTTCTTGCCCCCCAGTCCGGATTGCGCTGAGTTCTGCGAGTCAGGACTAAGGTGGTTATCCTTAGCAGGAGTTGAGTTTTTCTTGCCCCCCAGTCCGGATTGCGCTGAGTTCGGCGAGTCCGGACTAAGGTGCTTGTCCTTAGCAGGAGTTGAGCTTTTCTTTCCCCCCCAGTCCGGATTGCGCTGAGTTCGGCGAATCAGGACTATGGTGGTTGTCCTTAGCAGGAGTTGAGTTTTTGTTGCCCCCAGTCCGGATTGCGCTGAGTTCGGCGAATCAGGACTAGGGTGGTTGTCCTTAGCAGGAGTTGAGTTTTTCTTGCCCCCAGTCCGGATTGCGCAGAGTTCGGCGAGTCCGGACTAAGGTCGTTGTCCTTAGCAGGAGTTGAGCTTTTCTTGCCCCCAGTCCGGATTGCGCTGAGTACGGGGAATCCGGACTAGGGTGGTTGTCATTGTTCGGAGTTGAGCTTTTCTTGCCCCCAGTACAGATTAAATTGAGTTGTGTAGTCCGGACTTGGAAGTTGAAACGGTTTTGGGTAATTTCCCCCCAATTATTTGAATTGTTACAGTTGTCTTTTTTCAAAAGACGTGCTGTAATAATGATTCTCCAATAATGACCGCTCGTGATGGGCGGCGGGGATCGTGCCACGTGGCGTGGCTGTTTAGTTTTTAACCCCCTATAAAAGGAGGTGTTGTCTTCTTTGTTTTTCTTTTTATTGCTTCTCCAATTCTTCTATTTTTCTCTCTTTCTCTGGAAGTTTCCTTTGCTGTTCTTGCCGTCGCCGCCTGTCGCTGTTGCTTGGGCAGTGGTTGCTTCTTGGTCGTCCCTAGTCACTCCGTTTTTCTCAATCTTGTAAGTGTTGTTCTCTTTTTTTTGTTTCTGTCTTTAATCTGATTCTTTCTTGAATTTCATTATTTTGTTGTAGTGTTTCTGTGTTATTGTATTTTGTTTTGGTTGTTTTGCTATATGTATGTGTATATATATATGTTTTTGTCTATATTTTGGTGTTTGATTCTGTATTGATATTGTTTCTGGAATTAGGGTTTTCTGTTAGGGTCCAGACTTGGATACGTAGTCCGGACTAATTGGCTAGGTTTTGGAACTTGCAATTGGTTTGTGTTTTTGTGTTTCTGTGTTGTTTGAGTTCGGAGTCATAGGGTGGTTTTGGTTGTTTGGATTCGGGGTTTTTGCAGTCCGGAGTGCCTGCTTAGTGGTTTATTCTTTGTTGGGTCTCCGGACTGTCTCTTTTAACTTGTGATAAAAATGAATAATAGGGTAGTCCGGACCATGTAGCTTCAAAGATAAATAAACTGTAGGAGTTTTAGACTAACCTTTATCACTTGTTTTAGGTTTATGGTCCGGACTAAAGCTCTTGCCAAGGCTTTCATAACTTGCTATCCGGGGCCATCTAGTTCGGATTCTGAGTATTCTGGCAATTCTGAGCGGATTGACTTCGGACTCCGAGGCCATAACAAAGCTTTTGGTTGCTAAGATCTCCTCCAGGAAGGTACCGTGTAGTCCGGAGGGGCTCTGGGTTGAGAACCTCGGGTATTTCGTGACTAAGAGTGAGGAAATTAAGGATAGCTTTTACTATAGGAGCATTAGGTCCGGATATGCTAGGCAGCAGAATGCGGCTCCGGGGCCTTACAATCAGGAAGAATTGGATAGGAAATTTGCTGGCAGCATAGTGGCTAAGGAGCCCTATGAGTTGAAGGAGGAATATGCTGTCTTGGACCATGGGGCGCAGGATTCGTCAGTCTGGGCTGCCTTTCAACTAGATCGACGGATTGAGTGGAGGTGGCCGACTCCGGACGAAAGGATTTATCATAGGCCGTCTGATGGGTTTGTTCCGGTATGGCTGGAGCATCTCCGGTCCGGATGGAACCCGCACTGGCACTTGTTTCTCAAGCACTTGTGCAAGTATGTATATAAGGTTTCTCCGATGTAGATTACGCCCAACGGTATAAAATGGATGACTTGGTTTATTGCCACCTGCAATAAGTTTAAAGTTCAGCCCACTTTTAAACTATGGCATCACTTATTTCATTTGGTCCGGTCCGATCAGATTCCTCTTTATGAGCTTCGGTTCCGGGCTACTGAGTGCGGTTATGGGGGTTCTTATAGGCCAGTAATTCAGCAGTGTTCTTTGAAGCATTGGAATGGAGAGCTTATCATGCTGAGGGGCTTGGATTTGTTTTATCTTCCCTATATAGCTGCTGAAGGAGTCCGGACTAGGTTCCGAAGGGATGTTCTCCGGGGATATGCGCTCCGGATGATTTTTACATTTTGTGAATGCTTGGGTTTTTAAATGACCCGGGATACCTTTATGATGTATAGGACTATGCATAGAATAGGGTGTAAGTAGTTTCTCTTTTTGTCCGGACCTTTTGTGTGTTTCTTATATGTCTTTATTTGGCTTGATTCTGTACTAGTTTTGACTTGTGTTTTTGCTTTGCTCCTTTGCAGGTTTGCCTCATTACAATCCGGACATGTCGTCTTCAGCGTACAGTGATGCATTGAAAGGTCTTGGTAAAGCTTTCAAGTTGCCAAAGAAGACTGCTGGTGGTGGGTCCGGATCGAATGCTTCTGTGGAGGAAGGGTCCCAGAGTAATGTGGTCCCTAATCCGTAGCCTGAAGTTCCTGTGAACTAATCTACTCCGGAGCACAATATTGAGCTGGATATGGGGAATGAGTTTGATAATCTTGAGGATCTAGGTCCTATTGGGGAGATTCCGGGTGCTGATTCTGGGCGGAGGAGGAAGAGGCTCCGGACTCTTGGGTCAAAACCTCCCAGGGCTGAAAATTATGAAGCTGGCTCTGGGTCCGGGGCTGGCAAAGGTAAAGCAGTTGATGAAGATTGTCTGAATGAAGGTGGTCCAGAGCTGAAGGAGAAGGTGGCTCGCTTCATGGCTGGGATTCCAACTCAATCTCAGTGGAGTAAGATGAATGGGTCCGGATTCGATGCCACTATGAAGGAGTGTTCCCGGCTCTGGGGTCAGGTATTTCTTCTTTCCCTTCTTGTTTATTGTGTTAGTTTGACTTATAATATTTTTCTAAGTTTATCTGTCTTTTGCAGCTTGGTGGGTATATGGCCGGATCCGCCTCTCTTGCTTACAATGAGATCAAAGGTTTCCGGAGCGCTGTTGCTGATAAGGATGCTGAGATTTGCCGGCTCCGGGACCAAATCATTGCGAAGGATAATTCTTTGTCCGGGTTGAACAAGCATCTGGATGAAGTGACTATCCGGGCTGATAATGCGGAGAAGGAGGTTTCTGACCTAAAATCCGAGTTGGCTGAGCTCCGGAGGCAAATGTCTGCTGTTCATCCGGAGGCTGATGTTATTGATGAATTTAAAAGATCTGAGGAGTACGATAGGGCTCTTGCCAATGCTGGTGCTCCGGAGATAGCTCGATGCTGGTTGGTTGCTGAGCGACACATCAAGACTAATCCGGAGGCCGATTGGGATAGCTTCGTCTCCGAGTTCATCAAGGCGAAAGAAGACATTGAGCTCGGGTTGGGAGAACCGGAGCCATTTGACGGCCCCTGTCCCAGTTTCATTCCTCCCAGCGCTCCGGACTCTTGACTTTATTCTTGTGAACTTGATATTTGTCGAAAGATTTGATACATTTGATTCTTGTAATTTTTGTACTTTGTTCCGGGGTCGTTTAGTCTGGTGAATTTGTAATGAATGCTTTCCTTGATGCTATTTTACTTTGTTTCTATAGTTTGTTTTTGCCTTAGAATATTTTTCCAAGTAAGATTTGTTGGTCAGTCCTGACTAATCTTCTTGTCCGGACTAGTGGCTGCTTTTAGTTAGAAAATTAATTCTAAGTAAAAATTGGTTGCTCCAGTCCTGACTAATAGCTTGTCCGGACTAGTGGCTGCTTTTACGTAGAAAATTAATTCTAAGTAAAAATTGGTTCCTCTAGTCCTGACTAATAGCTTGTCCGGACTAGTGGCTGCTTTTAGTTAGAAAATTAATTCTAAGTAAAAGTTAGTTTCTCTAGTCCTGACTAATAGCTTGTCCTGACTAGTGGCTGCTTTTAGTTAGAAAATTAATTCTAAGTAAAAGTTGGTTGCTCTAGTCCTGACTAATAGGTTGTCCGGACTAGTGGCTGCTTTTAGTTAGAAAATTAATTCTAAGTAAAAATTGGTTGCTCTAGTCCTGACTAATAGGTTGTCCGGACTAGTGGCTGCTTTTAGTTAGAAAATTAATTCTAAGTAAAAATTGGTTGCTCTAGTCCTGACTAATAGGTTGTCCGGACTAGTGGCTGCTTTTAGTTAGAAAATTAATTCTAAGTAAAAATTGGTTGCTCTAGTCCTGACTAATAGGTTGTCCGGACTAGTGGCTGCTTTTATTTAGAAAATTAATTCTAAGTAAAAATTGGTTGCTCTAGTCCTGACTAATAGGTTATCCGGACTAGTGATGGTTTTTGAAAAATATGCAAGTTAAAAAGAAAGCTTTTCATTGATCATTCATACAATGTAGAAGGAGAAACATTTTGGTTGCTTGCCATATTGGCTACAAGTTTTTTGGTTGCTTTGTTTGCTTTACTACTGGTAGAATTTCCTTAGCCTTAGTCCATGCCAAGTGTTTGGGACTTCTGAGTCATCCATGTTCAAGAGCTTGTAGGTTCCTGGCCTGAGAACTTCTTTGATCTTGTATGGTCCTTCCCATTTGGGCATTAACTTTCCGGTGTTTGTGGGATCTAATGCTTCAGTGACTCGAAGGACTAAGTCTCCAACTTGGAAGTTTTTGACTCTTGACTTCTTACTGAAGTGCTCTCTTGTTTTCTCCTTGTATTTTTCCATCCTTTGTACAGCTTGGTCCCGGACCTCATCAATTAGTTCCATGTTTGTTTTGAGTCCTTCTTCGTTTGCTTCTTCTTCAAAGTTTATTGCTCTGTGTGAAGGAGAGCCCACTTCAATAGGCAGCATTGCTTCTGTTCCATAAGCTAGTTTGAATGGAGTTTCTCCTGTGCTTGTCCTGTAGGACCAAAGTATGCTTGGTAGTTCTTCTGGCCACTTACTTTTGCTTTCTTTGAGTCTTTTCTCGATACCTCGGAGCAGGATTCTATTCGTTACTTCTACTTGGCCATTTCCTTGGGGATATGCCACTGATGATTTTTTGTGCTTGATCCCACGCTCCTGGAGGTAGGACTCGAACTCTGATCCAATGAATTGAGGTCCATTGTCTGATACTAGGACTCGTGGTATCCCGAACCTCATCAAAATATTATCCATAAACTTTGTGCAGTCTTGCTGATTGATTGTCCTCATTGCTTTTGCTTCAACCCATTTTGTCATGTAGTCAATAGAGACTAGTAGGTACCTGAGGTCTCCTTTTGCTCGAGGGAAGGGTCCCATGATATCAATACCCCAAACAGCGAAGGGGATAGGTGACAGGACTGAGGATGGTAGGACTAGGCTTATCCGGGCACATTGCTGAAGAGCTGGCACTCCTTGCACTTCTTGACGAATTGTATTGCATCCTGATGAATTGTTGGCCAGTAGTAGCCTTGTCTTATGATCTTATGAGCTAGGGCTTTTGCAGACATGTGGTCTCCGCATATTCCTTCATGCACTTCTGCCAAGCAGTACTTTGCTTCTTCTGGGCCAATGCACTTCAGGATAGGAGATGAGAAGGTCCTGCGGTAGAGTACTCCTTCTTCGAGGAAGAACTTGGCTGCTTTTGCTTTCAATCTTTGAGCTTTTCCTTTGTCTTCTGGGAGCTCCCCTTTGTCCAAGTAGTTTACGAAGGGAGTCATCCAATTTTGAGTGCTTTCTATTTCCAAGACCTCTCTGGATTCAATGGATGGTTTGTGGAGTTCTTCGAAGTAGACTGAGCAGTCCAGATCTGATGAATTCCGGACTAATTTGGATAGGATATCCGCTTCTTCATTTTCTTCTCGGCATATCTGAAGGACTTGGTGGCTTGGGATTGAGGCTAAGTAGCTCTGAACCAGTGCTTGGTACTTCGCCAGAGTAGGGTCCTTTGCTATATATTCTCCGTTTGTTTGCTTGACCACTATCTGGGAGTCGCTATAGATTTTTAAGTTCTGGACCCTTAGAGTCCGGGAGAGTTTTAGTCCTGCGATCAACGCTTCATATTCTGCTTGATTGTTTGTTGCTTGGAAGCTGAAGGATATAGCTGTCTGAATCTTGAATCCTTCTGGACTTCTGAGTATGAGTCCGGCTCCTGACCTCTCGCTTGTTGAAGAACCATCTACCTTTAAGGTCCAGGCTCCCGGACTAATTTTCTTTTTTGGCTCCTGATCCATGTCCATTGGTTCTTGATCTTCTTCTGGGAAGTTGCATTCGATTATGAAATCTGCAAGAGCTTGAGCTTTGATTGCAGTCCTGGGAATGAAGCTTAGGTTGAATTGGCTCAATTCCACAGCCCAATTGACAAGTCTTCCCGAGATATCTGGCTTGTGGATTATTTTTCTTAGTGGTTGATTTGTCACTACTCTGATTTCCCTCCCTTGGAAGTAGTGCCTGAGTTTCCTTGAGGTTGTAACCAAAGCGAAGGCAAACTTCTCCAATCTTGGGTATCTTATTTCTGCATCTTTTAAGACCTGGCTTACATAGTAGACTGGTTGCTGTGTTCCATTCTCTTTCCTGGTTAGGGCAGCTCCTATGGCTTGTGCTCCTGCTGACAAGTATAAGTAGAGAGGCTCTCCTGGCTTAGCTTTAGTTAGGACTGGTGGCTGAGAGAGGTAGTTCTTGATTTCCTCGAATGCTTTCTGGCACTCCGGATTCCAGTTTACCTCTTTCTTGTTGGTTGTTCCTTTGAGTAAATCAAAGAAGGGTAGGCACCTCTCTGCTAGTTTTGAGACAAATCTCCTGAGTGCTGCTAGTGATCCTGCTAGCTTCTGCACATCTTTTTGGGTCCTGGGAGCTTTCATCTCCTGGATTGCTTTTATTTTCTCCGGATTGGCTTCTATGCCTCTGTTGCTGATCATGAATCCTAGGAACTTGCCTGCTCCTACTCCGAAGGTGCATTTCTCCGGGTTTAGCTTGAGTTGGTTCTTTCTTAGATTTTCAAAGCATTCCTTCAGATCTTCCACGTGCCCTGGTATAGTGGTTGATTTGGAAATCATGTCATCGACATAGCACTCTAAATTTCTCCCAATCTGGGACTTGAATATCTTGTTCATGGTTCTTTGGTAAGTGGATCCTGCGCTGGTAAGGCCGAAGGGTAGCCTCACATAAGCGTAGACTGCTCTGTGAGTTATGAATGTTGTCTTAGGGATGTCCTTCAGGTTCTTCTTTATCTGGTTGTATCTGGAGAAGGCATCCATGAAACTTAGCATTACATGTCCTGAGGTGGCATCTATCAGTTGATCAATGTTTGGAAGAGGATACGGGTCCTTCGGGCATGCATCATTTAGGTCAGTGTAGTCCACACACATTCTCCATTTGCCGTTGGACTTCTTAACCATGACCACATTAGCTAGCCACTCCGGATACTTGATTTCTTTGATGATTCCTGCCTTGAGTAGTTTTTCTACTTCTTCGTCAATGGCTCTTTGCCTCTCTGGAGCAAAGTTTCTTCTCTTCTGTTTTACTGGCTTCCTGTTGGGGTTGACATCCAAGCTGTGCATTGCTATGGATTCATGTAGTCCTGGCATGTCCCTTGGACTCCAGGCAAAAACATCTTTATACTCCCGGAGCAAAAATACTAATCTCTCTTTGAAGGACTCCTCGAGTCCTGACCCAATCTTCACTTTTTTGCTTGAATTGCTTTCATCTACTTCGACTTCTTCTGTTTCGACTGCGGCCTCGATCTTTGCTTTTTCTTTGTTTGAAACCATTTGATGAATTCGGGCCTCAGAGTTCTTCTTCAGATAGATGTTTTCTTGTTCAGGTTCTTTGGTTGCTTGCATGGTAGGACAAGGTTGTTCTAGGACTCGACTTGTCTTGTCCAGTACCATGACTTGGTTGCTTGCCAGTTCCTATGGACTTGTTTTGTTCGCTTCTTCCCTTATCCGGGGTCGGTGCTTCTTCATGCTTTGTTGCTTGCGAAGGACCGTAGCCTTCCTCTTGTTATCTTGGTGGGTTTCTGCCATAACTAACCCCTGGTTGTAGCATGTTTCAGCAACTCCGTAATCTCCTTTAATTTCCCCGACTCCCGTCGGGGTTGGGAACTTAATCTTGAGATGGGAAATTGAAGTTATTGCTTGCATCATGGTTAGAGCTGATCTGCCAATGATTCCGTTGTATGAAGAAGGAGCATTTATCACATAAAATTTGATGACATGAGTCACTTGATTAGGAGCAGATCCAAAGATGACTGCAGATACAAGGTTCCTTGGATTGGGACTAAGTTGTGGCCGAAGCCATAGAGTGGGTCTTCTCGACATTCATTTGAGCGGACGTTCCCTAACTGTATTCTATCCACTGTGTGCTTGAAGAGGATATTTACTGAGGAGCCATTGTCTATGAGCATTCTTCTTACTTCATTATCGAAAATGTCTAGAGTGACAACCAAAACTGCATTGTGATGAGGGTTGACTCCTTCGTAGTCTTTGCTGCTGAAGGATATTACCAGGTCTGGGAGTGATTGGATTGAAAGTACTTCTTCGCCAAAGTCCGGGTTCCAGGGTGGGGAGTAGGATCTGCCTAGGACCACATTGACTACATTCTTTCCTTTCTTCTGCGCTTCCCCTCTGCTGTTGTCCCGAACTAAGTACTTGTTCATATTCTCCTTTTTCACTTGGTCCTCAATGAAGTACTTGAGTGATAAGCAATTCTCGGTCTTGTGGCCATGGGTCTCGTGATAATCACACTGCCTATTGTAGGGCCTGCTCTCCGGAGGAGTTTGTATTGGCTTCGGAGGATAATAGAAAGGCTTATCTTTGACTTCTTTCAAGATTTCCTCACGGGTCATGTTGAGAGGAGTCCAGTCCGGCTCCTGCTTCGGCTCCCGAGCTTGCTTCACGGGTCCTGGGTTGCTGTTCGACTCCTGCTTAGGACCAAGTCTTTGGAAAACCGGGTTTGTTTGTCTTTCTTGGCTTTGGTTGCTTTGCTTGAATTTCTTCTCCTGATGGTAACCCCATTTCGGTCGGTCATCAGTGTTTTTACTCCTAGACCCTCCATTCCGGGTCATTCTCATTGCCTGGAGCACATCTGTTTCCTTAATGAATCTGGCAGCCATGGAATAAGCTGCTGCCAGACTTTGCGGCTCCTTATTGATCAGCTCCACAATATACCTTTCGTTGTGCTCTGGATCCAGGTTTCTTCTAAAGATTCTTAAAGCTTCCCTCTCATCCAGATTTGAAACTTTATTGATTGCTTCCTGGAACCGGCGCATGTATGCAGAGAGGGACTCATTGTCGTGCTGCCGGATCGTCTCCAGGTGACATATGTGCATTTCGTGCGTTTTGTTCGCCCGAAATCTCCTAAGGAAAGAGGCTCGAAATTCCTTCCAGGAGTGGATGCTGCGGGAGGGGATTCTGCTGAACCACCTCTGGGCCCCTCCCTTAAGGGTTGAAGCGAAGAACCTTGATTTCGTCAAGTCATTGTAGTAGTATATCTGCGCTATCTGCTCAAAGTAGTTCAAGTGCTCCTCCGGGTCTCCTAGACCATCAAAGGAGTCAAAGTTGTAATGTTTCAAGTTCCGCTGTCGGGGGATAGCTTCTAAGGAGTGGCTGAAAGGAGTGAGTATTTCTCCAATCTCCACTCCTGAGTCTCTGTCCATCTTCCTCTGCAATTCATAGATCATGTCTTTTAGGTCCTTCTGCTTCTCTTCTTCTTCATCATCAGAAATCAGCTCCGGAGTAGGGTCTCTCCGGGTTCTTTTGCTCCTAGACTTGGTCAACAGCTTCTCTTCTTCTAATTGCATTCTCTTTTGGATCTTTAGCTCGAGCTTTGCTTCTTCTTGTTTCCTGATTTGCTCCCGGACTTCTTCCAACTTTCTCTGTTTAGCAGCTTCTGCTTCTTTCTTGCCTTGGTATTTTTTGCTTTTCTTTCCTTTGGCTCCAATGCGGTCGAATACAGACCTCTTTGATTGCTGGGAGTCTCCGGATTCCACCGGCTCCTCCTCTAGTTCTGCCTCTTCTTGGAGACGGGTCTGCTTCTGTCTGTACAGTCTGATTGCTTCTGCTAGTTCATCGCTTGTAAGGTTGGCCATGTGCTCCTCGGCTACCGGGACATTGGTGTACTTGTACTGATTGAGCTCTATGAGGGTCCTGGCATCCCTGGTGCTTACAATTCTCTCCACTACGGGAGTGTGTAGTGGTTGCTCCTGGAACGTTTCTCTCTCGGCTCCTGGGTCAAGGGCCTGGGAGTGGTCCGGCTCCTGGACCTGAGCACTAGCAGATGGTCTTCCAGAGGTATTCTTTCCTGGCCTTGCCATTTCTCTACAATACCAACAACAAATAACAGCAATATGCCACAGAGAATATCAGTCTATGGTTGCTTTATGAAATCTGTAAAAACTACCCAGAATAACAAGAAAAACTAACAAATAGCTTCCTGGGAGCAGCTCAAACAATCTTATGTCACTATTCAACGATGAAGTACAACGCAAATGTCGTATTCAAACTAGAGCAATAACGATTAAAACTAACGATAGCTCACTCAAACGTGGCTTTAATCAACAAAACGGGCTCACACAAACGTGGCCTAAAATAACAAGCGCACACAAACATGGCCGAAATAAACAACATTCATGCTTATGTAAAAGGTGGGTTGCTTGGATCCTTACAAGTTTGAATGAATGGACTCTTTGAAGAGTTTGTTGATGACGACGAATCCAGGGGCACCGAGACCCAAGGATGCTCGCCCCTCCTTCTAGCGCCAAATGATAACTCCTAGTGGCGGGGCTGCTCCTTCGACGGCGTCCTGGATCCTTCGCCGCTATAGAGGTGTAGCTGTGGTTGGGTTCCTACAAAACAACACCGGAATGGGGGTTGGAGTCCCGCGGCGCCTCCGGCGTGAGAGTAAGAACTAGCTTTTTGGGAAAATGAAGATGAATATGAATGCAGGGTGGCTGTGTGTGTATACGAGTGTGAAAGAATCATTAACCCCAAAGCCTTACCTTCTTTGGGTATTTATAGCCCAAGGATAGGGTTTTGGGGTTGGTACCTTCGAATCGTAGCCATTGGTTCTGGGAGCGGAGGACACCTGGCGGGAGTGGATGCTTTACACGTGTCAGCGCGGGACTGGTCGAGGAATGTTCTGAGAATCCTCTGACACGTGCCCTGATTATTCCCATGATTGATGTGTGACAGTTGTCCCCGTCTCTGACACGTGCCCTGATTATTCCCATGATTGATGTGTGACAGTTGTCCCCGTCACGTGCTTGGGCCAACGTCTCACGTGCTGGGGTTTATCAGGGTTCTGCTTGCGGGACTGAGCTAGTTGGGAGTGGTGCGGCGCGGGACTACTCCTCCCAGGAGTCGCGTGGAGTTAGGGGCTTAGGAGTAGTTCTCCCAAGAGCTGTACGGAGTTGAAGGCCTAGGAGTGGCCCTCCCAGGAGTTATATGTACTATCAGGGCGAATTGTTCAGGATGGATTGATCCTTAGTCAGAAATTTTCAATCCCTTTGTATGAAATAGTAGCTGATGGTACAATATCTCTAGAGACACTACTGAATCATTTGCAGGTAGGCAGGGTAGTCCTAAAAATTTAAAAGCCTCAAGATAATCAAAACTAGGTGCTTAATGATAAATCAGAATTTAATACATACGATTTAATTTTTATTGTTCTTTGTATCTTTAGTTATTTTTGGTGATCCTTTTAAAATAAATGTGTCCCTAATTCTTCTATTCTTTGGTGGCTCTATATGTTTTTTTTGCTTCCTATTTAAATAAAAAATGCGTCCTTAAAATATTTTATTTTTTGATACTCACATTTGTTAGCAAAAGCAGTTACGCAAGGTCAGATCTACAGGTAGGTGTCAGGATATTCCTTTTATGCTTTGCGGGTGACAAGTTTTGTTTGTTGAGTTACCTGATCAATTCATATGTGGGATCAATATCAGATTACAATACTGATGTCAAATTGAGGGAATGAAATCTATTTTAATTAAAATTTCCCATCATATAAATGTATTGGTCAATATTTACTTAGCTCATTGCTACTTTTT
The DNA here is from genome assembly GCF_009905375.1 of Apium graveolens. NCBI lineage: Eukaryota > Viridiplantae > Streptophyta > Magnoliopsida > Apiales > Apiaceae > Apium > Apium graveolens. The sequence continues at coordinate 171,251,063 of NC_133649.1, forward strand.
AACTGTAGGAGACGGCTCTTAACCATTTAGAGCATTGGGGGCTACTGGGTGATGGTCTTGGTTCCACACCAGAGATGTGTAAAAGGAACCTGATATGGGCGGTCACTAAAATGAATGTTATGGTTGATCGATATCCTACTTGGTAAGCCAATACGTATTTCCATGTCATTTCCTGTTTAATAAGAGTCTCTGTTACCATTTTCTGCATGAAGGAACATATATTACTTTCAACTTTCATGACTCACAATCAAGCACGTATCCGATTGTTATTGTTTATCAGTGACTGAAAATGATGCACCTGACCATGCACTAACAGTATCCTCCTTTTCAGGAAGATTACCTAAGTTGAATAGTTTTTGGTTTAAACGAGCTTATTGAAGATGCAGGGGAATTTTTTGATAAACATGAATGAATCAACCGCATTCAATCCATTCTCTCTCGACGTCTGGGACCCATTCTAGGGCTTCCCACCAACATCTCCAACTTTGGGCAGCTCTCAAATCACTTCCCATCAGGAGGGGCGTCTTTTGCCAATATAACAGTAGACTGGAAGAAGACTCCAAAGGCTCACGTGTTTAAAGCGGACGGTCCAGGGCTTAAAAAGGAGGAACTGAAGGTTGAAGTGGAAGATGATCGGATGGTTCAGATAAGCGGAGAGAGTTGTGAGCAGGAGGAGAAGGGTGACACTTGGCATTGTGTCGAGAGGAGCAACGGGAAGTTTATGAGGATGTTTAGTCTTCCGAAGAATGTGAAAGTTGATCGGGAGAAGGCTGTGATGGAGAATGGTGTTTTGACTGTGACTGTGCCTAAGGAGGTTGTAAAGAAGCCTGATGGTTAAGCCTATTCAGATTTTCGGTTGAATTTTGTTGAACTGTTGTATGTATTAGTCTCTGTCCTGTTTTGAGTCTTGTTTCGAATTCTGATTGTCGGAATGTTATAACGCGAAAATAATTGTACTAGTTAGAATTACCGGAAGATTATTGTTTCTTCTATCTTATTTATTTATGATAAATGTTGAACTAATAAGAATAATTTGCATAGTTCTTGAATAATAAATCTTATTGTCTTGTAAGCATTTGACGGTGTGCGAATTTGAAATTTACTGAAGGCAACTCTGGTTTTAATTGAACATCTAATCTATACAATCCACTTGTAACCCTTGTGAGAACTCAACTGATCTAGTGGTGATGCACTAGCTACTTCAATCAACATGCACTTAGTAGTTTCTTAGTGTATCTTGCTTTGGTTTGATGATGAAATGTTCTGTTCATCTTTTACTTTGAATTAACTGAGATATGTTTAAAGTAGAATTGTAGTATTCTGGAGAAATTACAAATATACTACCACGAAATAAATTCTTTAAAATGAAACAATTAAACAACAACGGTCTCAGCTACTAGGCTACATCAGAGAGAGAAACAATACAGACAGCATAATAAGGGACAGATAATTTGGGCAAGTTGTATCATATTGTCATGAACATACCCTTGGTAAGGATCTAGCATTACTTTGCCCGATAATTTTGATTGCAACATGTTAGCCATCCGCTTTTTGCATTTTCTTGCATACTTTTTCCAATTCCGAAACCCTGCACTAAACTATATGGAGAATCAGTGGAGGGCTCTGGTTGATTTGCGTCTTCAAGCAAGTTTTTAAGCTAGTTCTGCTAAGAGGCAATGGCTTGGGCAGAACAACTCGAATGAAAATTGGAGTGTCTGAGCAAATGCTTGGAACATTCTGATGATAGCTTCTAATAATTAAGCGTATAATCAAGTATAGCTCACTGCAAAATTTGGATGGTTTAAGTGAAGGATCAGGGGATATCTTTGCAATATACAAATCTGATAAGAGTAGCTACTTTTTGCACTCAATCAAGGGAACACGACGAAATCCCGTTCCTAGAAATGATCTTGTAAACCTCAAACACAAGATTAACAACATAAATTTTGCTGTCTCTACTGGAGATGGAACAATCAGATTGTCTAGTGTTATTCGATCCAGTTTGATCTATCCATACTGGAGATGAAACAAGCAGCTAGTCTACAGTAACAATAACAAATCTAGCTTTTGGACAATAAAAGAGAAACCTCACAATAACTTCATAATCAAATTTTCGTAAGACCGTTAATTTGTTTAACATTTCAACTAAATAAGGCTTTTATGATACAGTACATTCGAACAACCATGTTGCTCTAGAGATGATCGGTAAGATGTAGTTTAGTAAAGCAACTACTCTACTATAAAATCAAAGATTCTATCTAAAAGTTTAGAGTACAATATAATCCAAGCAAGTCACAACAACTATAACGTAAAACAACAAAAAATCACTTCAAACTAAAAGGATCAAACTCAAGTCACATTAACTGTAACAATTATACGATATTATTAACTATTTCTTTTATAGTTTTATTTATTTGTTAAATTTACTATTTGATTCTATAACAGAAATGTATATACAAATTAAAAAATTGATCGTAATATTAATGATTAAACTGTAGGATATAACTTAGTTATGTAGCTATGGAATCAAAAGGTATATCTGAAAGTTCACATTAGAATCAAAGGCACATAGAAACTCATATGGATATATAAAGAAACTACATTAACTGTTGTAACATAGACGCTCAGACGAATACACATAGAAACTCTAAAAGGCCATATGAATACACAAAGTAACCACACAAACTGATTTAATATAAGGCCACCCGGAGACAAAACGGAACCACAGAAATTTCGCAAATAACTTAATTTTATTATAGAAGCTCATATGGATAAAAGAAATGCAAAAATAAGGTACATAAATTGATTCTTATATAGAAAATTTGGATAAAAAGGAACTAAATAACATGTGATGTTCTAAGTACTAATTTGATTCTATAGTAGAATCAAAATATAGAAAATTTGGATAAAAAGAAACTAAATAACATGTGATGTTCTAAGTACTAATTTGATTCTATTGCTGAATCAAAAGGACAACATAAAAAGTTTGTGCAAAAAACTTGTTCAATAATCAATTTTCATCTCTTCAAAAATTTTAAATTCAACCACTCCGAGAATTTGTTGTAGAATCAATTTTTACATTAAAACGGTAAAAACCAAAAAAAAAAATACTAATTTGATTCCTAGAATCAAAATTGATAGGAAATAAAATAAACCCTAATTGCGTAATTAATATCGCATTAGTTATACCAGAATTGGGCTGACAGCTAAGCCCATTAGAAAGGGTCAAAAATCCTGAATATTAATTAATTTCGTAGTTAATTAATAAGGGATAAATCAGCTGATAAATAAAGTCAAGTTAAGGATACAAATCCTTGAAGATTGGCCTCCAAGAAACCTCATGGGATAATAAATCAGTTTCCTACCTCTTAGAACTCCAAAGTCCATTCTAATTTAGAGACTTACCCACCAAGTCTTCTAACCCTAGTCCAATTCAAGGACTCCCAATATCTATAAAGGGGGTTTCACCCCACAGATTAGAACTACGTTTTTGACTTGATCCTTGGCAATCAGCAAGGTACGTAGGCATCTTGTTAAGGCAGATCGAGTCACGAGACACAAGAGCAGTCAAATCGAGCCTCAAAGCTCACGAACCCTAGTAGTAAGTACAATAATTAATATACCCTAGTTTTTAATCTATAACATTTGGCGCCGTTTGTGGGAAAGCATAACAACAACCATGGCGAGAACACGAAGTGTAAACAGCGGCCCTGAAGGAACACCAGCTGGGACGACCCAAACGATTTCGTCAACGGAAGAAATACCTCCGCATTCGACCTATGCCGCCACCCAAGGAGGAGCCCAGGTAGGGGCAACTGAACCTCAGCCACAAGGGACGATTCCCCCGGCTCCTCAAGGGACGAATTTCCAACTTCAACAGCTACATGCACCTGTGAATTCTCGACCCGTTGGGTATGAGTATTCAACTGTTGTGACCACTAACCCCCCTTATGGGATGCCCCTTTATCCCGAGGTTGGAGAAAGTGGACATGCTTATCGGAGTGAAACACAAGGGCAACCGCCCCAATATATACGTGGTTTAGCTCCTATCCCAGAGGATCAAGTATTCTCTCATCCTTACACTGAGAGAGACTCAGAATCTTCGGCTGATGATGTAGCCCCAAGAAAGAGGCGTACTGGTAAAGAGCCGATGTCTGATGGTAACCATCGCCCTGGGAGCACCCGAGGGACGAATCCCTAAGAAGTGCAGGAGAAAATCATGGCTCACGAGGCTGAGATTCAAAGGCTGAAGCACGACTTGGAGGTGCACCAGACCTCCAGACCTCCACTACCTCCAAGGGGGAAAAATCCTCCTCCAATCATAGACCTGGATGGTCCGCTACAGAGAAGGGCTGTTGTCCCAAGGGCAGATCCAAGTAATCTTCTTCCCCTGGGAGATCCTGATGATCCTACTCCACCATTCACTGAAGAAATAATGAACACCCATATCTCAAGGAAGTTTAAGATGCCCACCATCAAAGCTTATGATGGCATTGGATATCCCGCTAATCATGTCAGGACATTCTCTAATGCACTATTGCTGTAGTCTGTGAACGACGCTATTAAGTGTCGGGCCTTTCCTTAAACTCTCTCGGGAATGGCTCAAAGATGGTATAGCCGTTTGCCTCCGAATTCTATCAGGTCCTTCAGAGAACTAAGTCAAGCTTTTATTAAGCAATTCATCAGTGGGATAGTGCATGAGAAAAGTTCAGCATCCCTCATGAGCATTATGCAGGGAGCGAAGGAGTCCTTGAGAGACTATCTGAATCGTTTCACCAAGGAAGCTTTAAAAGTCCCAGACCTTGATGACAAGGTAGCTATGATAGCACTGCAGTAGGGAACTAGGGACGAGTTCTTTAAGATGTCATTGGCCAAGCACCCCCATGAAAGTATGTTACAACTCCAAGATAGGGCCGGGAAATACATCAAAGTGGAGGAGAGCATGAGGAAGACAATAGTGAATAACCAGCCCGCTGGTGGCAAGAAGCGAAAGAATGATCTGGAATATATTGCTAAGGACAAGTATCCTAGAACTGAGCAAAACACTGATTCGACCCCGAAGAAGGGAGGACCTGGGCAAAAGTTTACTGAATATGCTAAGTTGAATGCTCCTATAAGCCAGATCTTGATGGAAATTGAGAAAGATAGAGATATTTGTTGGCCTAAACCCCTGAAGGATGATCCTACCAAGCTAGATAAGAGCACATATTGCATATTTCATAAGGATGCTGGTCATGACACCGATGAGTGTAGACAATTGAAAGATGAAATAGAGTTCCTCATTCGAAAAGGAAGGTTGAGCAAGTACACTCGAGATGGAGGAGATATGAATAACAATGGGAGAAAGAACTTTGATGATCATAGGAGGGACCAAGACGATCAGGGGAGAAATCCCCAGCCTAGAGGACCGGTGATAAATGCAATATTCGGAAGACCACGACCCCGAGGGCCTGTCATAAATACAATCTTTGGAGGACCAACTGCTGCTGGTTTATCCAAAAACTCAAGGAAAACATATACTAGAGAAGTTATGCATATTTTTGGGGAAGCCCCAAAGAGGGCTAGGACAGGAGTGACAATGACATTTGATGATTCTGACTTGGAGGTTGTGAAATTTCCTCATGATGACCCGCTGGTCATAACGCCGATAATAGGGAACAACATGGTGAAGAGGGTCCTTGTAGATAATGGTGCCTCAGTGGACATCTTACTCCATGATACCTTTTTAAGGATGGGTTACAATGATTCTCATTTAACCCCGACCGATATGCCGATATATGGATTTGCAGGAGTGGAGTGCCCCGTGGAAGGGATAATTAAGTTGCCAACGACCATAGGTCAGGAACCAAGACAAGCAACACAAATGTTGGACTTTGTGGTGGTGAAAGCTAGTTCAACTTACAATGCAATCATGGGAAAAACGGGTGATGTGTAAATTTGTAATACCGCAAGTGCACGGTGTCTGTTGTTAGCAGATATAGGCAAGTACGGGTCGTATCCACGAGGAGACTGTTTCAAGGATTTTAATTCAACTACTACATTAAATCGAGTGTTGTGAATTTTTAGCCAACTAAATAATGCAAATTTTGTGTGGTTAAAATCAAATAACTAAAGTCTAGGGCAATATAGGTTCACCATGCTTACACCAAAACATTCACTGAAATATAACAATTTATTGGGTCGAGTAATTAAAGTAATGGTTAATCTCTCTCAAGCATTAACACTTTCAGAAATCCAATTATGCTCTCGCACTAATCCTCAATTTTGCTAATCGTATGTGTGTCTCTAGCGAGTAAAATCTCTCGATCTATTACCCCTATTTGCATACAATTAGTCTACGATATTGGCCAATTACATAGATTAAATAATAAAGCATATCAATTAGAATCACTCTTTACCCATTAAACTACTAACAAATCAGAGAATTGTCATGGTGCAAACATGGCTTCCCTTAAACCCTAGAATAAAACTACTCACTCATATTAGCAATAAAAATAACAAGAACAATGAAGAAAGTCATAGAAAATATATGCTAATAAATAAGAAGAGATTAAGAATACCTTAAACTTTTATATTAATGAAGAAATTGAGATCCAAGCTTAAACAAAAAATCCAATGAAGAAGATGAAGGACATAAACCCTAGGTTTTTTGTAAACGTCCGTATGTCTCTTTTCTCTAACTAATGCTAAAAAAACTAATGATCCAACTAAAAATCTCCTCTAATCCTAATATCTGATCCTATTTTTAATATTAAAAGTATTTTTAATGTTCTAATAATAGTACAAAAAGAATTCCATAATGGAGTAGGAATTTAATGTAAAATTCGCAGCTGTTTTTGCTCCCCAGTTTCCGGGCTCTTCCAGTTGGACTTTGCTTTTGGGCCCATCTCTGAATTAATGGAAATCTCGCAAGTTTCGCTTGGACTATAAGATCATCAAAAACGGATTTCTGGATCTCTAGATATGGCCCAAACAGTATTTGCAGCCCGTATAGCCAAATAATATGAATTTTCTTCTATTTTCACTCCAAAATAGGAGTTTTCGCTCCAAATCCTTCCAAGTCAAGGATTATTTATTTTCTACAATAAAACATCAAAATCTATTAAATAAATATCCAAATCAATGCAAAATATAATTAATATAGGAATAAAATCATCTAAAATATACGTAAAAATATATTCTATCAAACATCCCCACACTAAGCATTTGCACGTCCTCGGGAAAATAAACAAAATAAAAAAACTAAGTCCTAACTAACTAATTAACATCATTTTCGTAGATGACACGATTGCATTGAGCATATGCAACAAGCCGTTAAACCCCTAAGCAGCCCTAGTAGGACGAGTGTTGTCTCGTGAAGGTTTATAGTGAATTTACCTGCAAAATTCATTTTTTTTATTTTCTGCCAAGTCTCAAGTATGCACCATCTCATAGCACTCCACACATGTAAACTACAATTACACAATTTTGATAGTCTTTCTAATTCACATATCATTTGCACACGACAATCCAACTACACACACATTGTCTAAACAGACAAAAATAACATGAAACAGTCATCAATGTCGCCTTTAGTAAGTAACATGCTATGGATAGAAAAACTCACACAATTCTCAAATCACACAAGTGTATAGGCTAAGTGTATTCGCTCAAGTTCAATTAATGAAGACATGCGCTACCATAAGCTTGGTTGTCTACCAAATCTCCACTACTTTAAATATATGCATGCACAAATCAAAAGGTCTTTGTCAAATATTGTAACGTGACTAAGGCGAAGGGCAGGATATCAAGAAAAAGGCTCACAAGTGGCTAATTTGACAAACTAATAGAGCTTAATGATCATTTTAAGCACTCAATATGAAATCAAATCATGCAAAAGCTGAGCGAACTCTTACAAGCATTAAGTCCAAGCACATATAACCATGTACTTTCCCACTTCATATTGCACAAACCAATGACCACAAACTCTTTTTTTTTCAAAGTTAAGTAATTCTCCAGTAACCAAGGATAGTGAAAAGTCTGCAAGAAAATTAAGGGTTATTAGGTTGATCCCCCTTAATTTCTAGTATAATGCACTTAATACCAGCACATGTACATGGATCGTCCCTTTCATATGATATTACACTTGCCACCCAATGGTCTCAAAGGAGTACTTAACTTTTCTTTTTTTTTCTTTTTTTCATATCTTTTTCTCTTTCTTCCCCTTTCCACAATCTTATTAAAGAGGAAGTAGCTAGCCAACCATTCCAATTCCCACCAAACTAGCACACCATAACAAAGAATCCCCACACTATGCCTTCACCAACCCTCAAATAAATCAAATTGCTCTACTAGTAAATCAAGACAAGGACAAAAAAGTAGGTCCAAGAATTTAGAGTGGTGACATATCAAAAGAACGGATATAAAGCTCAAAAGGGTTCATCAAGGATATAATTCATGGGTAGTGTTTGGATAAATGTGATTAAATCCTAATGCCTTTATCATTTTTATGCGTACACATATTATGTAGTCTCAACAAGGTTCAAAACAAATTCTAGAGCATATAATCAATGATGAACAACACACAACAATAAAAATTTGATTGATGTAGAAAGTATCAATCACAAATTAGGCTCAAGATCTCACAAGGTGAAAGCATGCTTCAGTACTTACTAAAATTGACAAAGATGCATCTCAAATTTTACAATTTTCGCAAGCACATACTAGGAATCATCATGCAACAAATGATTTTCTATAGATATGACATATCAACTAATTATGCAAAAGAAGCTCACATGATGTGTAATTATCCTTGTTAACACACTACGAGACATGGCAATATACAAGATTTTTTAATTTTTTAATTTTTTTTTGAATTTTTGAATATATAATTTTTTTTTGGATTTTCAACACTAGGAACACATACCCACACTTAAGTGGTTCATTGTCCCCAATGAACTAACTAACAAAATACAAAAAGAACAAAATAAAAATCTACACTAAAAAGAAAGAAAACTCCCCTGGGATTAAGGTGCATGATGCGAGAAATATTTTTGAATAGAAGCAGAGATGTCATCCAATTATTTCCCCATCCTCTCTTGATTTTGTATGATTTGTATCTGGTTTGCCCTTAGCTCAGCAACTTGTCGCTCGAGAGGTATCACTGGCTCTGTAGTCACCTCTGGTTGTACTCCGTTGCGTTTGTGAGATGCTAGAGACAACCCCTTCTTACCATGTCGACGCATCATATGCATATCAGTGATGTACTTAAGATCAATTTATGTAGACCACCCTGTTGCTGCCTTCAAATTAGTCATGTAACGACCAAAAACATTTAGTAGCTCAGCAATACGAGTGACAAATCCCCCAATGACCAGAGCACCTGTAAGCCGCTCGGCCTGATACAAGAACCTTTCTATCAACAAACTTGTCCAATCGATTGGAAGCTCTGCATTAAAATAGTACAATAAAGCAAGCTCCCCAGTTTGAATTTTATTGTTGCTCTCTGCACGACCATATAGGGTAAATGATAAAATTCGAGCAAAATAACGATAGCATGGGCTGATGATATTTGAAGCCAAGGCAGTCTGAGCAATATATATTTGAGTGCTTGGCAATCCTGTAATTTTGAGCCAAAAGGGAGTTTCATAATTTTCAGGAAGTGGTTGTTGCTCTACTAACTGCCAATCAAACATGTCGGCCAACCGAGCTTTTGTAATCTCATGATATTTATTCGCAATCCGAAAAGATAACAAACCATCGCTAGTGACCGTGAAAGAACTGAGGAACTTATATGTAAGAGGAGCATAAGAGGGCTCATTCATCGAATAGAGATTACTCCATCCAACCTTAGCCAATTTATTTTCAAATTCTGCATCAATGCACAACTCAATAGTTGTTCGAGGACATACATACCGATTGGAAAGCACTGGACGTTCAGATAGAACAGAATAATGAGCTGGTAGTGTATCCCCAACAGTCTTGACAACCGGATACTTTTGGAAAATTTCGGTACCTTCAGAATTTTTCTTTTGTTTCTTCTTGAGAGGAGATTTAGATAAAGATGCAAGACGACCCATTATGTAACACTAGCTTGTAATGAAAAACAGACTCTAGTAAACTCACAATGATGCAAGAGAGCTCCTGTAGCAATGGATGATCTCAGATGTTCTTGTTATTGTCGTACATACAGAGACTCGACAGTAGCAATTGAAAGCCAAACTAATTCACGCTCTATGCCTGGTTCAAGACTTAAGCGAACAACAACGCTGGAGAATAACTCCGTGAAGAAAAAGCTTAAAAGAATCTTGTGTTTCTCTCTGTGATTGAGTTGTTATGGAACGCGATGCAGGTGAGATGTTTTGGTGGAACTAGGTTAACAACACCCCGCAATATTCACAGGATATATACAGTAGAATAGATCACAGAAAACATACACTAACATCACAATTTTTTTTTTTCTGTTTTAAGAGTATACATACTTCTTAGATACAACAAATTACTAATCTAACTTAAAAAAATATAGTACAGACAATAGTTAAAATGTAGGTAGTGCGCTATATATTTTACATAAGTATACAAGTTTAAAAAAAATGAAAAGAAGAGGAAAAAATAAATTAAATTAAATAAATAAATAGATAATAGTATACATAATAATAATAAAATAGTATTAACAATAAGAAAAATATATGCACATAAGTTTAAAAAAATATATATACACATAAAATTAATTTAAAATAACAATAGTACTATAAGAATAATAATATATTCTTCCATAGCTGATTTTCATACAATGTTAGTGCATAGTTTTACATACTCAGATTTCACAGATTAACATGGTATCAGAGCGGTGCAGAACAGATCTCGTGGCAGTTTTTTTCGTTTTGTTGATCGTAATCGATTCTCAGGTGTCTTCGATTTCTTATTGCATTGATTTCCGAATTGCTGTGATTTCTGCCTGTGTATTTCTCGTATTGATCTATTAATTGTTGATTTGTTAGAGATCTGTGTTGAGATTAGATTCTCATGCTTTCTTGTTGCTGAAATTCAGTATATATGTGATTACTTGTATTTTGCTTGATCTGCAATGGCGGCATCTTCATCTATTACACAAACTACTTACGATGTGTCAAGTATCTATTATATTCATCCATCTGATGCATCTACTATGCAACTTGTTTCGGTAAAATTTAACGGAACAAATTATAACAACTGGAAAAGATCGATGTTGTTGATTCTAACTGCCAAGAACAAATTAGGTCTTGTGAATGGAACTTTGACTATGCCTGATATAACTGCTACTGATTATACTGCTTGGGAGCGCTGCAATTCACTTGTTATATCTTGGATCTTGTATAATCTTGATGAAACAATTGCTAAAAGTGTTCTTTACTTGAAAACTGCAAGAGCTATTCGGAAAGATTTGAAGAACGGTTTGGGCGTTCTTCGATCACAGAGTTGTTTTCTTTAGAACAACAATTGATAGAAATATTTCAGGGTAATCAATCAGTTTCTGATTTTTACACTCAAATTAAGACTATTTGGGATGCAATTGATGATGTGAATCCATTTCCTACTTGTGCTTGTACTACATGTGTTTGTGATCTGGGAGAGAAGTTCTTGAAGAAGCAACAAGAACACCGTTTACTGTAATTTTTACTGAAGCTTAATGATAAATTTAGTACTATTCGAGGTCACATTTTACTGAAGGTTCCTCTCCCTACTGTTTCTCAAGCTTATGGACTCATAGCACAAGAGGAAAGTCATAGAGATTTGTCTCAGTCATCTTCAAACAATGAAAATATGACGTTTGTTGCTGACAGAAGGAATTATTCTCAGAATCAAAACCAGAAACCATATGGTTATCAACATTCTTCACAGCCTTACCAGTATGGTTATCAATATTCTTCACAGCCTTACCAGTCTTCTTAGAGGCCATTCGTGCCAAGATCACAGATGACTCAATCTGCTGCACCTCGACGGCCAAATAAGCCTGGAGCAAATTACTTTTGTACTCACTGTAAAGTTCAGGGCCATAGTATTGATAGATGTTTTCAAATTAATGGTTATCCACATGGATTTAAAGGTTTTAAAGATAAAAGAATAGCTGCTGCTGTTACTTCTCAAAACATTGATGAAGATTCTCAATTTCAGACACAAGATGGTACTGTTGCAAGTGTCAATCCTGGTTTTTCTCCAACAATCACAGAGGCACAATATGCTCATCTTACCAGTCTTATGAATAATACTCAGATATCATCTGAATCTCAGTCTGACCCCGCTAGTCATGCTCTGTTAGCAGGTAATATCTGTTTACTTAGTTCATCCAGGTGCAAGTGGCTATTGGACAGTGGTGCCACTGACCACATTTGTCCTAGCCTTAATCAATTCACTCAATATGAGCCTGTCAAAACTGATACATATATTACTATTCCTGATGGTAGTAAAATTCCTGTTCTACATAAGGGAATTATTAAGCTGAATGATCACATAATACTTCAGGATGTTCTTTATGTGCCTGATTTTCAGTTTTATCTGATTTCAGTCACACGACTCTGCCAAGATTTGCACTATAACTTAGTTTTTTCTGATTCTAAATTCTTTCTACAGGACCATTCTCAGAACGGACAACTGATGCATCTTGGTAGTTTGACTGATGGACTGTATTCCGTCCAGACTAATGTTTCACCTAAAACTGCTGTTTCTTCCATTGGTACATTTTCTCGGTCCCAACAAGAAGTTCAGCTTTGGCATTTGCGTTTTGGCCACATGCCCTTTGCTCAACTCAAGCTAGTTCAACCCCAACTCAATGTTTCTGATTGTATTCATTCTACTATATGTCAAATATGTCCTGCTGCTAGACTTTGTCGACAATCATTTCCACATAGTTCTATTAAGACTTCCGCTCCTTTAAAAATGCTTCATGTAGATGTTTGGGGTCCATATAGGACCAAAACTTATACCAATTGTACTTCGTTTTTAACAATAGTTGATGATTTTACACGATATACTTGGGTGCATTTGTTCAATCAGAAAAGTGAAGTTCCTGCAATTCTTGAGAAATTTGTGTTATATGCAGAATGACAATTTAAACACAAAGTGTTATGTGTGCGGTCTGATAATGCATTGGAACTAACTCAGGGTACTCTGAAAACTTTCTATCTTAATCATGGAATTATTAATCAAACCAGCTGTGCTCATACGCCTCAACAGAATGGTGTTGTTGAGCATAAACATCGTCATTTACTGGAAACTGCTCGATCCTTGTTTTTGCAGTCTAAACTTCCAGCTTCATACTGGGGAGATAGTATTCTATGTGCTACGTATCTCATCAATAGGATGCCTCTTTCCAGCATTGGTAATTTTACTCCCTTCTTTAAACTGTATAACACCATGGCTGATCTTAGTGTACTTAAACCATTTGGTTGTCTTTGTTATTTCTCTACTTCGAAAGTCAATAGACCCAATTTTCACCCTCGCGCTGATCCTGGTATTTTTCTTGGATATCCACCTCATCAAAAAGGTTACAAAGTCCTAAATTTGAGTACTCGTCAGGTTTCTATATCTCGTGATATTGTGTTTCATGAACTTCACTTCCCCTACCATATGTTACAGCCTGATTCTACATCATCCTCCATTTTCTAACCCCGTACCACCTCACTTCATTCTGATTATTCAGATGAACCTATTCCAGTTCTTCATACTGATAATACTGGTTCTACTTTAAATACTACAAGTTCTATTTCTACAAATTCTATTCATGTTAGAGTTTCAACACGTAATCGCACTATACCTTCTTATCTTACCGATTATGTGTATAATATTGCTACTACATCTACACCTACTCATCAGTGCAACTTTGTTTCTGTGCGTAATTTTACATCTGCTCATCAAAATCAAATTGCTACTCTTTCCACCATTACTGAGCCCACGTCTTATAAAGAAGCTGCTGCTCATCCTCTTTGGCATGAAGCCATGGATAAAGAGCTACAAGCTTTAGCTTTGAACAATACTTGGGAACTTGTTCATTTACCTCCGGTTAAATATCCAATTGGTTGTAAATGGGTATTCAAGGTTAAACTTCACTCAGATGGGTCTTTAGAACGATGTAAAGCGTGACTTGTTGCTAAAGGCTTCAATCAAAAACTTGGTATTGACTACGAAGAGACCTTCTCTCCTGTTGTGAAAATGAATACAGTCCACTGCCTTATTGGTTTGGCTGCTAGTCGGCGTTGGAAACTCTTTCAGTTAGACGTGAACAATGCGTTTCTTCACGGGGATCTTAAACAAGAGGTATACATGAAACCACCTCCTGGTCTTGATGTGGCTTTTAACATTGTTTGTCGTTTAATCAAATCCATCTACGGCATCAAACAAGCTTCACGAGAATGGTTTGCCAAGCTTGTTCTTGAACTCATTTCTCAAGGATTTGTTCAATCTCAAAATGATTCATGTCTCTTCATCAAACGTTTAGTCACTGCAGTTACTATTATGGCTGTTTACGTTGATAATATTATCCTCACAGGTGATGATATGGAGTCAATTCTTGCTATTAAACAGCATCTGCACACCACCTTTGGAATCAAGGATTTAGGATTTCTCCATTACTTTCTGGGTATTGAGGTTGGCTATTATACAAATGGAGTCACTTTGAGTAAAACAAAGTTTACCAAGGATTTGATTACTGCATGTCCATTCGATCTTCCTTCTAAAGCTGTGACTCCTCTACCATTACACCTCAAACTCACACCTGATGAGGGCTCTCTTATGCCTAATCCAGAACTGTATCGCACTCTCGTTGGTAAGCTGAATTATTTAACTAATACTCGACCCGACTTAAGTTATACAGTTCAGGTATTAAGCCAATTTATGCAACGTCCACGTTCATCCCATCTTGATGCTCTGTTACATGTGTTGAAGTATGTATCAACTTCTCCTAATAATGGTATATTACTTAAATCATCTGATTCATTAACGTTGCAAGCCTATTCTGATTCCGACTGGGCTGCTTGTCCCACATCTCGCCGGTCGATTACTGGCTATGTCCTTCTATTTGGTAATTCTCCAGTTGCCTGGAAATCAAAGAAACAACCTACGATCTCACGTTCTTCTTCTGAATCTGAGTATCGAGCTATGGCGTCTGTAGCTGCTGAGGTTACCTGGACAGTCCGTCTACTTGAAGAGCTTGGCATCACGTCGCTCAAATCTGTCACCCTTCATTGTGACAATCAATCAGCTCTTCATATTGCTAAAAACCCGGTCTTTCATGAACGTACGATACATATTGATATTGACTGCCATTTTACACGGGATAAAGTTCTGGAAGGCCTTCTACAGCTCACTTATTTGCCCACTCAAAATCAGCTAGCTGATGTATTTACAAAGATCCTTCCCTCTGCTCAGTCACAGTTATTGTTATCCAAGTTAGGCATGTTTTCAACACTCCCTAACTTGAGGGGGGGGGGTATTGAGATAAATTTACCAAGCACTTCTACATCCAGTGCAGCTGCTGTATATTCTATTTTTTAGTAATCCAGTTAGCATAACTTAGCTATATATAGAAAGTATGAGCTGTTAATTTAGAGGATAGAATGTATATAAGTAGAGGCTGAGAGTTTGTTATAACTACCTGTAATTTTTTATTTCTTACTTAGCTTTCTCTCTCTCTCTGAACTTTCTCTTTTTTTTCTCTGAGATTGTAAATACATTTTGGAGTTTATACAAAGAAGATGATATTCTTCCATAGTTGATTTTCATACAGTGTTAGTGCATAGTTTTACATACTCAGATTTCACAGATTAACATAATAACAAAGAATATATACATATTTAAGATATACATAAAAAATATTAATATAATATAATAAATATGTACCAAATAATATAATAATAATAGTATAAAGATGTGACTTAAAATTATTTACATAAATATTATAACAGGTAAACAAAGTAAAATATGTACGTAACAATATAAGGGAATGGGGGGTTTGCGTGAGTGTCCAGGAGGGGGTGTTAAACATATTCTGGTACATGTGTACAGGAATTCCAGAGACATGAGATTATCGCAGGCAGTAAAGTATGCACCGCGTGCCTTTTTTTTCTTTTTTTTTTCAACAACCAGTGTGCCCCTGACATACTCACTCTCCTGGGAAGTAGATATCCATAACATAAAAAATATTATAAATATTACAACAAGTTTAGTATAGGTAAAGTATTAGATAGTTTACATAAATAAATAAGCAAAAAAAATGAAAAAGAAAAAAAATTAAATAATTAAAAATAATTTAGTAATAATAAAAAATTATTAAGCTCCATAGTAGTAGTAATAATAATAATAATAATAATAATAATAATAAATGCAATAATAGTATATACAAATAATAATAGTACTATTCCTTTATTATTAGTAACTATAAAAGTATAAAATTAAAAATTAAATTTAATAGAAATATTGTTAGTAGAAAAATTGATAGGGATAAATAAATCCTGATTGTATAAATAAATATTGCAAGGTGTGGGCTGCTAGGCCCAATAAGAAGATGTATGACATTCAGACCAAGAAGGTCAACACATTGATCAGGCCTGATGGACCAGATCAGGCCTGTTGGAACAAAGGAGGCCCAAAAACCCTGATTATTTATTGATTTCGTAATTAATAAATAAAGGAGGAAAACAGCTATTAAGATAAGTCCTAGTGGGGATATAAATCCTTGTAGATTGGCCTCAAGGGGACCTTAAAGGATAAGGAATCAGTTTCCTACTATCTAGGACTTCAAAGTCCATTCTAATTATGAGACTTACCCACCAAGTCTCCTATACCAAGTCCAATTCAAGGACTCTCAACATCTATATAAGGGGTCTCGCCCCACAAATCAGAACTACGTTTTTTGGCTTGATTCTCTAATTCACAGAGATACGTAGGCATCTCGTAAAGGCAGAGTTGAGCTACGAAACACGAGAGCATCCATTAAAGGCCTTGAGCTCCCGAATCTTAGTAATAAATATAGCAAATAATAACCTTAGTTTTTTATCCATAATATTTGGCGCCGTCTGTGGGAAAAGAACAACAACCATGGCGAGAACACGGAGAACAACTAGCGCTTTGGAGGAGGGAACACCATCAGGGACAACTCAGGTGATTTCGTCAACCGTGGAGATTCCTCCCCACTCAACTTATGCATCTACTCAAGCGGAAACCCAGATAGGGGCAACTCAATCTCAGCCACAAGTGACGACTCCCCCGACTATTCAAGGCACGAATCCTCAAGTTCAACAAGTACATATACCTGTGAATTCTTGACCCGTCGGGTATGAATATTCAACTGTTGTTACCACTAACCCCCCTTATGGGATGCCCCTTTACCCCGAGGTTGGAGGAAGTGGATATGCTGGGCGAAGTGAAGCACGGGGGCAATCACCCCCTTATATACGAGGTTTGGCTCCTATCCCCGAGGATCGGGAATTTTCTGGTCCTTACACTGAGAGAGATTCCGAATCTTCGGATGATGAAGTGGCCCCAAGAAGGAGACGTCCAGGCAAGGAGCCGATGGCTGATGGAAGGCAACGCCCTCGAAGCACCCAAGGGGCGAATCCCCAAGAAGTGCAGGAAAGGATAAGGGCTCATGAGGCTGAGATCCAAAGGTTGAGGCGTGGCTTGGAAGCTCACCAGGCCACCAGACCCCAGATGCCTCCTAGGGGGAGAAATCCTCCTCCTGTCATAGACCTGGATGGTCCGGTACGAAGAAGGGCTGTCTTTCCAAGAACTGATCCAAGCAATCTCCTTCCCCTTGGAGACCCTGATGATCCAACTCCACCCTTCACATAAGAAATAATGAATGCCCATATCTCAAGGAAATTCAAGATGCCCACTATCAAAGCCTATGATGGCACCGGAGACCCCGCTAACCATGTCAGGACATTCTCTAATGCACTGCTGCTGCAACCCGTGAATGACGCTATTAAGTGCCGGGCCTTCCCTCAAACCCTGTCGGGTATGGCTCAAAGATGGTACAGTCACTTACCCCCAAATTCTATTGGATCGTTCAGAGAATTAAGTCAGGCTTTTATTAAGCAATTCATCAGTGGAAGAGTCCATGAGAAAAGTTCAGCATCTCTTATGAGTCTTGTGCAGGGAGCTAAGGAATCCTTGAGAGATTACCTGAATCGTTTCACAAAGGAGGCTTTAAAAGTCCCGGACCTTGATGATAAGGTAGCCATGATAGCACTGCAACAAGGAACTAGGGACGAGTTTTTTAAGATGTCCTTGGCCAAACATCCCCCTGAAAGCATGTTGCAGCTCCGAGAGAGGGCAGGGAAGTATATCAAGGTTGAAGAAAGTATGAGGAAGACCGTAGTAAGTAATGAGCCCACTGGAGGCAAGAAGCGGAAAACTGATTTAGAATATATTGCAAAGGACAAATATCCTAGAACCGAACAAAACCCTGATTTAACCCCCAAGAGGGGAGGACCTGGGCAAAAGTTCACTGAATACGCTAAGCTGAATGCTCCTAGAAGTCAGATTTTGATGGAGATTGAGAAAGACAGAGATATTCGCTGGCCTAAGCCCTTGAAGGCTGATCCCGCCAAGCTAGATAGGGCAAGTATTGCAGGTTTCACAAAGATGTTGGCCATGACACCGATGAGTGTAGGCAATTGAAAGATGAAATTGAGTTTTTGATTCGAAAAGGAAGATTGAACAAGTATACTGGAGATGGAGGGGACAGAAATAATAATAGAAAGAAGAACTTTGAAGATCGTAGGAGGGACCAAGACGATCAGGGGCGGATCCCCAACCTAGAGGGCCGGTTATAAATGCAATTTTTGGAGGACCGCGACGCCCTCAAAGACCTGTGATAAACACGATCTTTGGAGGTCCAACTGCTGCTGGATTGTCCAAAAATTCCAGAAAGGCATATACTAGGGAGGTTATGCATATTGTTGGAGAAGCCCCGAAGAGGGCCAGGACAGAAGTAACATTGGCTTTTGATGATTCCGACCTAGAGGGTGTGAAGTTTCCCCATGACGACCCGCTGGTCATAACACCGATAATAGGAAATAGCCCGGTTAAGAGGGTCCTTATGGATAATGGTGCTTCTGTGGATATCTTGCTCCACGACACCTTTCTAAGAATGGGGTATAACGACTCCCAGTTGACACCAACCGACATGCCGATATATGGATTTGCTGGAGTAGAATGTCCTGTGGAAGGGATAATCAAATTGCCGACCACCATAGGTACGGAACCAAGGCAAGCAACGCAGATGCTGGATTTCGTGGTGGTAAAGGCTAGTTCAACTTATAATGCTATCATGGGGAGAACAGGGATACATGCCTTCAAGGCAGTCCCCTCTTCCTACCATTCAGTCATGAAGTTTCCCACCCGAAACGGGATTGGAGAAGAGAGAGGAGATCAAAAAATGGCTAGAAGTTGTTATGTGGCCTCTTTGAGGGCAGATGGAGTCGGGGGGCAGGTTCTTCCTATTGAAGATATGGATGTTCGAGAAAATGATGAGAATAGAGGAAGGCCAACAGAAGAATTGGTTTCGGTTCCTTTAGACCCCGAGAATCCTGAGAGGATGACTTTCATTGGAGCCACATTAGAGGAGCCCCTTAGAGGAAAGTTAGTGAAATTTTTGCAAGAAAATAGTGATGTGTTTGCATGGTCAGCAGCTGATATGCCAGGCATAGACCCGGAGTTAATTACTCACAAGCTAAACGTGGATCCAAGTCGGAAGACAGTGAAACAAAAGAAAAGAAATTTTGCCCCGGAAAGACAAGAGGCTATAAAACAGGAAGTGGAAAAGCTCTTAGAGGCTGGTTTCATTGAGGAGATTCAATTTCCGGAGTGGTTAGCAAACCCTGTAATGGTGAAGAAGGCTAATGGAAAGTGGATGATGTGTATAGACTTCACTGATCTGAATGATGCATGCCCCAAAGACTATTTTCTGCTGCCTAGAATTGATACTTTGATTGATGCCACTGCTGGACATGAGATGCTGAGTTTCATGGATGGATTTAGCGGATACAACCAGATCAAAATGCATAAGGATGACATTCCAAAGGTATCATTTATCACTGACTTTGGTGTTTATTGTTATCTTGTTATGGCGTTTGGTCTTAAGAATGCAGGAGCCACCTATCAAAGGTTGGTGAATAGAATTTTTAAGGATCTTATTGGTAAGACTATAGAAGTCTATGTTGATGACATGTTAGTGAAGAGTCTAATAAAGACTGATCATATAGCCCATTTAAGGGAAGCTTTTGAGGTCCTGAGGTACCACAAGATGATGTTGAATCCTACGAAGTGTGCTTTCGGAGTAGGATCTGGAAAATTCTTGGGATTGATGGTCTCAAAAAGAGGAATTGAGGCTAACCCCGATAAAATAAAGGCAATCCTGGACATGGAACCACCAAAAACTATCAAGGATGTTCAGAAGCTCACAGGAAGGGTTGCTGTGCTAGGACGATTCATCTCCAAGTCAGGAGACAAGTGCTTGTCATTTTTCAAGTCACTAAAGAACATTAAAGACTTTGTATGGAGTGAGGAAAATCAGAAGGCATTTGAAGAGTTAAAGAAGTATATGGCCCAGGCCCCGTTGTTGGCCAAGCCAGTTCTGAGTGAAATTTTATTCTTGTACTTGGCTGTTTCGGAGAGGGCCTTGAGCGCGGTGTTGGTTAAGGAGGAACTGAAAGTCCAGAAACCCGTATACTATGTCAGCAAAATTTTGCATAGTGCTGAGGTGAATTATTCAACTATTGAGAAATTCGCTTTAGCCTTGGTAATGGCTTCAAGAAAGCTGCGTCCTTATTTTCAAGCTCACCAGATTGAAGTGCTAACAAATCAGCCACTGAGAAATATCATTCACAGTCCCAAGGCAAGTGGGAGACTGATTAAGTGGGCAATAGAGTTGGGAGAGTTCGATCTCAAGTATAAGCCACGTACGACTATAAAAGCCCAGGCACTAGCTGACTTCGTGGTGGAATGTACCATACCCAACCAAGAAGTCGGGGGGCAGGAAGATACCATACCTCAAGACAAGGGAGTCGACAATGGGGACAGGGAGAAGGCTGATAAGGAGAAAGAATATTGGATTCTCTATTTTGATGGAGCATCAAAAACAAATTCCAGTGGAGCAGGGTTGGTTTTGCAAAGCCCTGATGGATTCTTAATTGAGTATGCTATGAAGCTAGACTTCCCAACCACAAATAATGAGGCAGAGTATGAAGCCCTGATTGCTGGCCTTGGTCTAGCTGGGACACTTAGAGTCAAAAACTTAAAGGTCCGTGGAGACTTGAAGCTGATCATATCCCAGGTAAAGGGAGAATTTGAGGCAAGGGATGATACAATGGCTAAGTATGTTCGCCTAGTAAGGGCTGTGATGACCCAATTTAATGAATGCCATGTTGAACACATTCCAAGGGAAAAAAATGCTAAAGCAGATGCGCTATTAAAGTTTGCTTCATCTGAGATTGAAGAAAGTTCAGGAAGTGTGTACTTCCGTGTTTTGAAGACACGAAGCATAGATGTTAAGCTTGTGGCTCCCATAGGCTTGGGGACGTCATGGATTGATCCCATCAAGGCTCACATTCAGACCGGTTGGTTGCCAAGCGATGCAACTGAGGCACGGAAGTTAACTATTCGAGCACTAAGGTACTCCTTGATAGATGGAATTCTGTATAAGAGATCTTTCATGGTTCCTTACTTGAGGTGTCTCAGGCCCGACGAGGCACGCTTGGCTCTTGAGAGAGTGCATGAAGGTATTTGTGGGCAACACTTGGGGGGCGGGGCCTTGGCTCATAAGATAACCCGTTTAGGCTTCTATTGGCCAGAAATGATGGCTGATGCCAAAGAATATATGAAGAAGTGTGATCGCTGTCAGAAGCATGCACCAGTTGTTAGACAACCCCCCGAGATGCTGACCTCTATCAACTTGCCTATTCCCTTTGCTATGTGGGGGATGGATATTCTAGGGCCTTTTCCTATGGCCACGGCACAAAGGAAGTTTCTGATTGTAGCCATTGATTATTTCACCAAGTGGATCGAAGCCAAACCCTTGGCCAAAATCACAACTAAGCAGGTTGCACAATTCCTGTGGGAAAACATTATGTGCCGATATGGAATTCCCCGTATCCTCGTCACTGACAATGGAACACAATTCAACAATGAGGAATTCAAGAAGTATTGTGAAGAAAATGAAATTGAGTTACGATTCACCTCTGTGGCTCACCCGCAAGCCAATGGGCAAGCAGAGGTAGCAAATCGGATAATCCTGGATGGACTAAAGAAGAGGATCAAGAAGTCAAGAAATAATTGGGTGGATGAAATACTTCCAATATTATGGGCCTACAGGACTACCTGTAGAGTCACGACAGGAGCAACTCCCTTCATGTTGGCATATGGGGCAGAAGCAGTAGTTCCAGTAGAGATATCACATTCCTCTCCAAGGATTCAGGCTTTCAATGCAGAAGAAAATGAGGAAGGGCAGAGGTTAGCCCTGGATTTAATCGATGAAGTGCGAGATAAAGCACATGCAAAGATAGTAGAATATCAGAAAAAAGCTTCATTCTACTACAACTTAAGGGTTAAAGAAAGGTTCTTTAAACAAGGTGACCTAGTCTTGAGGAAGATAGAAGCTTCTGGGGTAGGACAGAAAGGGAAACTTGCCCCAAATTGGGAAGGGCCGTACAAAGTCAAGAGCGTTCAGGGTAGAGGAACCTACAAGCTGGAGACTATGGATGGTTTTGAAGTCCCGAGAACCTGGCACGCACAAAACCTGAAGGTTTACTACGTGTAAGATGGTCGAAGTACGATTCTCACTTGTCATTGTAACAAGTAGGTTTAAAAGCACCTTGAAGCTTTGTTTGCATAGGATTTTTATTTTTTAGCTATTATAGATCAGGGTCGAACCCATATTATGTAAGGTTTTGGAAAACCAGACTTGAAATTGAAGAGTTCGAAATTATTTCAACCTATGGATGTTTGAGTTGTGATAATACTTGGGTGGCCCATTAAGCCAAGTTTGAATATTAAAGTATCGGAAAAATAAAGGAGAGAATGCAAATAAGGAAAGTAGCATATAAAATAGCCCCGGAGGGTAATAAGTTTTAATACAAACAAAAGTCCAGACATAAGTTAAGGATAAAATTACAGAATAGAAAAACTACTCCTCCATGCGGGAGCCTTCATTCTCTTGCTCCTTATCAGCGCCTTTAGCATCCTTCGCATGAGAAGTGGGAGGAGAAGCAGTTTTAGGATCCAAGATGCGATCATCTGGCTGAGGGGAGTTGAAGAGGGCGTCTATGCTGTCCTCCGACTCAGCCTGCTTGGGACTTATAAAGTCCTTAGGATCGACTAAGCCCGGGTGCTTCTCAGAAACCGCCTTTACGGCCGCATCCCATCCCTGAGTAAACTGTAGGGAATAAAGACCCTCATCATGAATCTCCATGAGATTCTTAAACTTGTCAGAATCCATGTAGTCATCAATGAGCTTATCCTTATCGCTCCTAAGTTTCACCAGCTCGGAATGAGCCTTAGCCAGCTCCTCTTTCTTCGTGTCTAGCTTCTTCTCCAGGACCTTGGCTCTCTCTTCCCATTTCTTCATCTCCTTCTCAAACCCATCTGAGTTACCCTTCCAGGACCTAGCCTGGTGGAGGGCCACCTGGAAGTAGGTATTACTCTGCAAAGAAATATGTATGAGTTAGCACAAGTTCGTTGAAATACGAGAAGGTTGGGATTCAAAGAAAAAGAGAAAAAAGAAAGTTACCGCAGCTTGGGCTTGAGAACCCAGAAGCTCAATAGTCTCGATATCACTCCCCGTAACAATGTCAGTAAAGTCATGGGGAGTGATGGAATGGTACGACCAATCCTTAGCATGTTTGGTGGATCCAACCACCGTATCGCTCCTCCTGAAGCCCCAGTTAGGCCTGAAGGAATGTGCCTTAAGTGGAGGATCCACATCATCCCCCAACTCGACCACCGGGACGTGGGGCTTAAGAAAAGAAGGATCGTCAGGTTTGCTCCTGGGGTCCTTGTTTAGCTTGGCCCTCTTCTGACGGCCTGACTCCCCTTCCTTGGGCCTGTTGACATTATTGATGGCCTCGCAAGCTGAAAAAGAAAGATAGAAAGAATATTAAATTGCAGGAGAGATAAAATGTTACAAATAAAGGGAAGGAAAAATGGTTATCCAGTTATAAATTTACCCTTATCACTGGCCTGAGAGAGACCAACTTTTTTCAAGGAAAACTCCTCTAAAAGGGTCCAGGTGTCTGTTTTCCCATCATCCGAAATTAAGGCTTGGTAGGCCACCTCCTCCTCATCAGATAATCTGATGCTACCTGGACTCCCATCTGACACTTTACAAAAGGGCCTACGGAAGAGTGTGGCCCAATCACCCCCAGCCCAGGTCAGCCTCACAAACTCGTCCCTCCATTTAGGGTTATTCTCAACTATGGAATTACTATCGAAGATATGAGGGATTTTGGGCCGTTGATGAATTAAAACCCAACCTGGTTGACTCATGGCGCTATTATAGAATTGGAAAACTTTCCTAAAGACAGCTACAGAAAGAGGAAAATTGTTTCTAAGACAAAGGACCATAAAACAGATAATGTTCCTCCAAGCGTTAGGAGGGAGTTGACAAGGGTTAATTTGTACATCTGCAAGTAAGCGAGGAATAAATTCATGGAATGGGAACCTGAGACCCGCGGTCAGGGCTCCTCGATAGATAAATAAAGTATCCCCCTCCTAATTACAAGTCCTATCCCCAGGGGCGGCTGGAGTAATCCTAAGGTGGGGTGGAAGTCTGTACAGGGTGTTCATAGACTCTATCCTACCATCTAACTCATGAAAGGTGTTACCATGATTATACGAATCTAACTCAGATAGAGAGGGATATTCATCACCCCTCGAGTTAATCATATCAAGTAGGGAAGTATATGGAGATTGAATTTGAATGTTTGTACCTCTCTTAGAGACATTCATCTTCTGCAAACGAGCCAAGTCACGATCCGCCATTGATATGCTTCGGTTGAAGGCTTGAAACCCAGAAAAACCTGAGAAAGGTGGAGCTGCGGTGGCTGAGGTCGCCGGAAATCGCCTTCTCAAAGGGAGAGAACTCTAGAGAGGTTTATGAGAGAAAATGAGAGATGTGAGATGAAATGAGGATTCTCACTTCACACTACACTTATATAGGCGAAAAGCTCGGGATACGAGGCATTTCTAGGCCCATTTAGCCAGGCCCAACCTAAAAGCCCATCAACCAGAAATATCAGGAATAATCTAGAAACTCCTGTGGAATTTGAAAGGTCAAAAATCGACCAGAATTTTAAATTGGTTCGATCAGAGTCCTGATCGACGCAGAAGAGAGTCCTGATCGATATCTCATTCGAACAGAAGGGAAGAAATCCCCTAAGTTCGATCAGAGTCCTGATCGACGCAGAAGAGAGTCCTGATCGATATCTCATTCGAACAGGAAGGAAGAAATCCCCTAAGTTCGATCAGAGTCCTGATCGACGCAAAAAAGGATCCTGATCGATATCTCATTCGAACAGGAGGGAAGAAATCCCCTAAGATCGATCGGAGTCCTGATCGACACAGAAGAGAGTCCTGATCGATATTCTATTCGATCAGAATGGTAGAAAGCCACTTAATTCGATCAGAATCCTGATCGAAATCAATCAGGAATCCTGGTCGATTAAGCCCATATATCAGTCGACTAGGGTGTCACTTTGAAGGCCAATTCGATCAGAGTCCTGATCAAAATCGATCAGGAATCCTGTCGACCAGATTGTAAGTTCCTGAGCTAATTCGATCAGGATCCTGATCGAAATCGGTCAGGAATCCTGATCGATTTCGTATACATCCTGATCGATTTTTTATACATCCTGATCGATTTTAAGGCAGAAAATTAGGGAAAAATCCAGAAATTAAGGATAAATCCCAGAAAATTAGGGAAAAACCCAGAAAATTAGGGAAAATCCAGAAATTAAGGATAAATCCCAGAAAATTAGGATAAATCCCAGAAAATAAGGGAAAATCCAGAAAATTAGGGACAAATCCCAGAAAATTAGGGAAAAATCCAGAAATAAAGGAAAAATCGTTATAAATGTGTAGGTCGCTCCACGCTTTACACAAAAACGAAACTCTGTAAGAGAATGAATAGACTTAACTTTTGCGAAACCTAATCAATGTTTCCCAAAAGTTGGGGGGCAAATGATAGGGATAAATAAATCCTGATTGTATAAATAAATATTGCAAGGTGTGGGCTGCTAGGCCCAATAAGAAGATGTATGACATTCAGACCAAGAAGGTCAACACATTGATCAGGCCTGATGGACCAGATCAGGCCTGATGGAACAAAGGAGGCCCAAAAACCCTGATTATTTATTAATTTCGTAATTAATAAATAAAGGAGGAAAACAGCTATTAAGATAAGTCCTAGTGGGGATATAAATCCTTGTAGATTGGCCTCAAGGGGACCTAAAAGGATAAGGAATCAGTTTCCTACTATCTAGGACTTCAAAGTCCATTCTAATTATGAGACTTGCCCACCAAGTCTCCTATACCAAGTCCAATTCAAGGACTCTCAACATCTATATAAGGGGTCTCGCCCCACAAATCAGAATTACATTTTTTGGCTTGATTCTCTAATTCACAGAGATACGTAGGCATCTCGTAAAGGCAGAGTTGAGCTACGAAACACGAGAGCAGCCATTAAAGGCCTTGAGCTCCCGAATCTTAGTAATAAATACAGCAAATAATAACCTTAGTTTTTTATCCATAACAAAAATAATAACAAAATAAGAATAATATAAAAAAGATTATAAAACAAACAAAATAAATAAATATAATGTACAGGGAGAGGGAGGCGCACGCGCATGGGGTGAAGGTGTTAATAACATGAATGTATAGAACCTGGTTTTGGCAGAGAGGTGGTGTGACCGTGGGGAGATAATACACACCGCCAACCTTGTTTTTGTGTCCTGCTTTTATTTTATGCGTATTTTCCAGAGAAGTAAACTACCCGCGCTTCTTTTTTTTTCTTTGTTTCCAGAGAGCATCCTCCCACACGGGGTGTTTTAATGCACCACGGGTAGCAAAAATTGTACCACTTGAAGAGAATTTTTAACACTTCATGAATTTTAAATTCTATTTTTAAAAATAAATCACCTCCAAATTCGAGAAAAAATAATAATTTGTGTGATCTTGAGACACTTCACACAAAAATTATCAAGGCACCTTGCGGAAGTAAAAATAAGATAAAATATACAGAAAATTCTACCTAAAAAAATCAAAAGAAAGAAAGAAATAAAAAAAATAATAATTACTTCAATAAAATTTTGGGTTGCCTCCCAAGAAGCGCTCGTTTTAAATCATTAGCTTGACTTCTAACCTCGATTTAGACATTCGCGATGAGATCATTGAGACGAATCGTCTCCATTTTTCCAACAAAGGCTCCGTTCACATACAATTTAAGGTGTTGACCGTTGACCTTAAATCTTGTTCCATCTTTCCCCATAATTTCAATAGCACCATGAAATTTTACTCCAGTCACAGTGAATGGTCCGAACCATCTAGATTTGAGTTTTCCCGGAAAAAGTCGAAGTCTTGAATTAAACAATAAGACCTTATCGCCAACTTGAAAATCTCTGCGCAATATTGCTTTGTCGTGCATTTTTTTCGTTCTCTCCTTATAAATCTGAGAATTATCATAAGCATCAAAACGAAGCTCGTCTAATTCATTCAATTGAAGAAGTCTTGCTTCACCCGCAGCCTTCAAATCCATGTTTAGCTCTTTGGTAGCCCAAAGAGCACGATGTTCAAGCCCAACCGGCAAGTGACATGCCTTACCATTGACCAACCGGCAGGGAGTAGTGCCAATAGGGGTCTTATAAGCTGTTCGATAAGCCCATAATGCATCATCTAACTTTAAGTACCAATCTTTTCGAGACTTGGCCACCACCTTCTCTAGAATGCTTTTGATTGACGATTTGAAACCTCAACTTGGCCACTTGTCTGAGGATGATAAGCTAGAACAATCTTGTGAGTAACACCATACTTTTTCAACAAAGTTTCAAATTATCGATGCCGAAAGTGAGAACCACCATCACTAATCACAGTCCTTGGAACTCCAAAACGTGGGAAGATAATATTTTTAAAGAGCTTCATGACAACTTTTGAATCATTGGTTGCAGATCTAATTGCTTCAACCCACTTAGACACATAATCAACTGCAACTAAGATGTATTTCATTCCACAAGAAGTTGGGAAAGGTCCCATGAAATTAACACCCTATACATCAAAAATCTCGACTTCTAGAATACCAGTCTGTGGCATCTCATGGCGTTTTGAAATATTACCCGTTCTTTGGCATGTATCACAAGCCAGACAAAAATCAAGAGTATCTTTAAATAGAGAAGGCCAAAAGAAACCGGATTGAAGCACCTTTGCAGCGGTTTTAGAAGGACCGTGTTGCCCTCCACAAGCTAGAGAATGACAATGTTTGAGAATGTCATTTACTTCAAACTCAGGAACACATTTACAAAAGATACCATCAGTGCACTTTCAATACAAGAAAGGGTCATCCCAGAAATATTGCTTAGCATCGTGATAGAACCTCTTTCTTTGTTGATAGGTCAAATCGGGAGGATTAGAGCCACGCACACAAAAGTTTGCAAAATCTGCATACCATGGAGTTTTAGTTACAACTGCAAATAAGTGATCATCTGGAAAAGAGTCGTCAATAGGAGTGTCTGATACAATATTTGATTTAAAACGTAGTCGTGAGAGATGATCTGCAACCACGTTCTCAGCACCTTTCTTGTCCTTGATTTCCAAGTCGAATTCTTGGAGTAACAGAATCCATCGAATAAGTCTCGGTTTTGCTTCTTTTTTCGCCAAGAGATATTTTAGTGCAAAATGGTCCGTATGAATAATGACTTTTGAACCAATGGGATATGTTCGAAAATTGTCAAGAGCATAGACAACAGCTACAAACTCCTTCTCTGTAGTAGCATAGTTCACCTGAGCTTCATCCAAGGTTTTACTTGCATAGTAGATAGCGTGCAATACCTTACCTTTTCTTTAACCAAGAACTGCACCTACACCGTAATCACTTGCATCACACATGATTTCGAAAGGAAGATTCCAGTCTGGGGGTTGTATGATTGGTGCAATTACCAAAGCATTCTTTATCCTGTAAAAAGACTCTAGACAAGCATCGGTAAACTCAAAAGTGGCATCCTTAAGCAATAATGAGTGAGGGGTTTTGCAATTTTTGAAAAATCTTTTATAAAATGTCGATAAAACCCCGCATGACCTAAGAAACTCCTCACTTCCTTGACATTAACATGAGGAGGAAGTTTCTCAATCACCTCAATTTTTGCTTTGTCAACTTGGATGCCACGTTCAGAAATAAGATGACCAAGTACCACTCCTTCATTGACCATGAAGTGGCACTTTTCCCAATTTTAAACCAAGTTAACTTCTTCACAACGTTTAAGCACTTTAGAGAGATTATGCAAACACACATCAAAATCAAAACCATAAACACTGAAATCATCCATAAATACTTCCATAATTGACTCAATGAAATCAGAAAATATGGATGTCATGCAACACTGAAAAGTAGCAGGAGCATTACACAATCCAAACGGCACTCTTTGATATGCAAAGGTACTATATGGACATGTGAATGTAGCCTTTTCCTGGTCATCGGGATGTATAGGGATCTGAAAGAACCCTGAATACCCATCCAAATAGCAAAAGAATTTATGTTTAGCAAGTCTCTAAAGCATTTGATCAATGAATGGAAGAGGGTAGTGATCTTTTTTAGTGGCAGTGTTCAATCTACGATAATCAATACACATCCGCCAATCAGTGATAACTCTAGTGGGAATTAATTCATCTTTATCATTCCTAACCACTGTGGTTCCTCCTTTTTTTGGAACTACTTGAACCGGACTTACCCATTTTGAGTCAGAAATTGGGTAAATGATGCCCGCATCAAGTAGTTTTAAGACTTCCTTTTTAACAACCTCTTGTATGTTAGGGTTCAAGCGGCGTTGTCCCTGTATAAAAGGCTTATGATCCTCATCTAGGTGAATTCTATGCATGCAAAAGTCTGGGCTAATCCCTTTAAGATCATCAATACTATACCCAATCGCTTTTCGATGCATACGCAACACAGTAAGAAGCTTAGAGATTTGACCATCATCAAGATCAGAGCTAACAATCACAGGATAAGACTTATTATCATCAAGATACACATACTTAAGATTGGATGGCAAATGCTTTAACTCTAATTTCTTCACATTAGGTTTATCACAAGAAGTAATAGTGTTTGTTACCTTACAAGTTTGGCTTGGATCAGCCTTACCATCCAACTCAAGAATAAATGAGTCAACTTCAGCATGTCCTTCTCCTTTTGAAGCTTCAAGCATCAACACTGCTTCCAAGGAATCAATCAGTAAAATCTGAGGTAGCTCATCATGAACGATTTCATCAAAAACATCAATCCTGCAACAAGTATTCTCAAGCATAGGAGACTTAAGAGCAGAGGTTAGAGTAAAAGTAATTTTATCATCACCAACACTCAAAGTTAAAGTCCCACTTTTAACATCAATAACAGCACCTGCAGTACAGAGGAATGGTCTACCCAAGATAATGGGAATTTGGCTATCCTCTTCCATGTCCAACACTACAAAGTCCACAGGAATATAGAATTTTCCAACCCTGATAGGCACATCCTCTAAAATACCCAAAGGGTATTTTATGGAATGATCCGCCATTTGCAATGTCATTTGTGTGCATTTCAACTCACCCATGTTTAATTTTTGAAAAATCGAGAGAGGCATGACAGAGACGCTAGCGCCTAAGTCACACAAATCTTTATCAATAAATAATGCACCTAAATGACAAGGGATTGAAAAACTTCCAGGATCTTTAAGTTTAGGCGATGACTTATTTTTTAAAATAACACTACACTCTTCAGTAAAAGCTACTGTCTCCACTTCACCAAAAGATCGTTTCTTTGTCAAAATATCCTTTAAAAACTTTGCATATGATGGAACTTGTGAAATTAAATCAGTGAAAGGAACTGTTACCTCAAGATTCTTGACAAGTGTCATAAACTTACCAAACTGTTGATCTACCTTTGTTTTGTTCATCCTGCTGGGGAACAGTAACTTAGGCACAAATGATGGAGGAGTATTTAAAATCTTCTCGTTCTCAGCTTTCTTGCTTCCTTCAGTTCCACCCTTGTTTGTCTGATCAATATCATCCACCTTGTCATCTTTGCTGGTTTCCTTTTCTTTCTCATCAGTCACATCAATATTAGGCATTGAAGAAACATCATATGTAAGACCACTCCTAAGAGAAATAACATTCACATTCTCTTTAAGTTGTGATGGTAAAGAGCCAGGATGCCTTGCAGTTGAAGAACTAGCCAATTGTGTAATCTGAGTTTCCATCATCTTGTTATGGAATTTCATATCTTTAATCTCTTGCATCAGTAATTTCAGCATCTCATTTGTCTGATCAGGCTGTGCAGCTTGACTAGCTTGAGGAGCGTAATTTTGAGGAGGCTTCTGAAATCCAGGAGGATTCATAGGTCCCTGAGAAGGCCTATACTATTGTTGTTGAGAACTCTGATAAGATTGCAGATACTGTTGCTGTTGATTAGGATAGGAAGATTTTGAGCATTGTTGTTCCTATATGAGAAATTCAGATGGTCTCTCCAACCAGGATTATAAGTGTTGGAGTAAGGATTATACTGCTGCCTCTGCTGAAAAACATTTGCTTGCTCCATCTGAAAATTTTGTGAATTCTGAAAATTGTATGAGCACTCATTACCCATGTGGCCTTGGATTCCACATACTTCACAAACAAGATTATTCATGGGAGCCATAGATGATAATGCATTAATACTCATAGGAGGAGCAATAGATGCCTGCGAATTCTTCAATGAATGAATCTCCTGAGTTAATGCAGCGAGCTAAGATGATAAAAGAGAATAAGCCTCCACTTCAAGTTTACCCCCTTCTTAGGTGCTCTCGGGTTATTGAAGTGACGAGTAACCAAATTTGCAAGAAAAGTATATGCATCATCAACTCCTTTGTCTAGAAATACACCACCTGCAGCATTATCAACCGTACCTTTGGTTTCAGGATCAAGACCATTGTAGAAGCGTTTTATCAGAAACCACTTCTTAAGACCATGATGAGGGCATGCACGTTGAAGATCTTTGAATCTCTCCCAAGCATCTTTAAGAGACTCTCCATACTCTTGTTTGAAACACGTCATCTTGTCAATCAAATCATCAGTTCTGTTAGGAGGGAAAAACTCAGTTAAGAAAGCCGGAGCAATTGCATTCTACTCAGTCACATTGATATCAATCAACCATTTTTGAGCTTTATTACGAAGAGAAAACCCGAACAACATAACTTTAAGTTGGTCTGCAGTGACACCCCGATGTTTGATGGTAGAACAGAGCTGTTGAAACCTTTGTAGATGAAGTGTAGGGTCTTCAGATGGAAGACCAGCAAACTGATTCTGTTGGATCATAGTAAGCAACGCCGGTTTGATCTCAAAATTTGTTGCTTCAATAGTTGGCATAGTAAGACTAGTAGGCACACCACTCAGAGAGGGCTTTAAATAGTTCTTCAAAGATTTAATAGGAAGTTCTGCTATTATGATCTTTGAATCACCAAGATTTTGCTGCCTTTCTTTTCTTAATCTTTCTATGTATTGTTGATAAATAATCTCAAAATCCGGACCAAGAGGAGTTACTTCTGCTTCTTTTGTGGACCTGGGCATCAACAACTAAAATAAGAAAAGGCAGTGAAATATGCCTCAACTGGAAGTGAACCTCTAATAAGATAAAGGAAACAATCTAAAATAATCAAAATAAAATCTATAGAAACTAGGCGTCTCCCCGGCAGCGGCGTTAAAAATTTGATGTGTAAATTTGTAATACCGCAAGTGCACGGTGTCTGTTGTTAGCAGATATAGGCAAGTACGGGTCGTATCCACAAGGAGATTGTTTCAAGAATTTTAATTCAACTACTACAAATTGTTTCTGGATTAAATCGAGTGTTGTGAATTTTTAGCTAACTAAATAATGAAAATTTTGTGTGGTTAAAATCAAATAACTAAAGTCTAGGGTAATATAGGTTCACCATGCTTACACCAAAATATTCAATGAAATATAACAATTTATTGGGTCAAGAATATTCAATGAAATATAACAATTTATTGGGTCAAGAAATTAAAGTAATGGTTAATCTCTCTCAAGCATTAACACTTTCAGAAATCCAATTATGCTCTCGCACTAATCCTCAATTTTGCTAATCGTATGTGTGCCTCTAGCGAGTAATATCTCTCGATCTATTACCCCTATTTGCATATAATTAATCCACGATATTGGCCAATTACATAGATTAAATAATAAAGCATATCAATTAGAATCACTCTTTACCCATTAAACTACTAACGAATCAGAGAATTGTCATGGTGCAAACATGGCTTCCCTTAAGCCCTAGAATAAAACTATTCACTCATATTAACAATAAAAACAACAAGAACAATGAAGAAAGTCATAGAAAATATATGCTAATAAATAAGAAGAGATTAAGAATACCTTAAACTTTTATATTAATGAAGAAATTGAGATCCAAGCTTAAACAAAGAATCCAATGAAGAAGATGAAGGACATAAACCCTAGGTTTTTTGTAAACGTCCGTATGTCTCTTTTCTCTAACTAATGATAAAAATACTAATGATACAACTAAAAGTCTCCTCTAATCCTAATATCTGATCCTATTTTTAATATTAAAAGTATTTTTAATGTTCTAATAATAATACAAAAAGAATTCCATAATGGAGTAGGAATTTGATATAAAATTTACAGCTGTTTTTGCTCCCCAGTTTCTGGACTCTTCCAGTTGGACTTTGATTTTGGGTCCATCTCTCTGAATTAAGGAAAATCTTGCAAGCTTCGCGTGGACTGTAAGATCATCAAAAATGGATTTCTGGATCTCTAGATATGGCCCAAACAGTATTTGCAGCCCGTATAGCCAAATAATACGAATTTTCTTCTATTTTCACTCAAAAATAGGTCTTTTCGCTCCATATCCTTCCAAGTCAAGAATTATTTATTTCCTACAATAAAACATTAAAATCTATTAAATAAATATCCAAATCAATGCAAAATATTATTAATATGGGAATAAAATCATCTAAAATATACGTAAAAATATATTCTATCAACGGGAATACATGCCTTCAAGGCAGTCCCTTCTTCCTACCATTCAGTGATGAAGTTTCCCACCCGGAATGGGATTGGAGAAGAGAGAGGAGATCAAAAGATGGCAAAGAGTTGTTATGTGGCCTCTCTTAGGGCAGATGGAGTTGGGGGGCAGGTTCTGCCTATTGAAGACTTGGATATCCATGAGAATGATGAGAAAAGAAGGAAGCCAACAGAAGACTTGGTTCCGATTTCTTTGGCTCCCGAGAATCCTGAGAAAGTGACTTTCATTGGAGCAACACTAGAGGAGCCTCTTAGAGGGAAGTTGGTGAAATTTTTACAAGAAAATAGTGATGTGTTTGCATGGTCAGCAGCTGATATGCCAGGCATAGACCCAGAACTGATAACTCACAAGCTGAATGTGGATCCAAATCGAAAGAATGTGAAGCAAAAGAAAAGAAGCTTTGCTCCAGAGAGGCAAGAAGATATTAAAAAAGAAGTAGAGAAGCTCTTAGAGGCTGGTTTCAGTAAGGAGATACAGTTTCCGGAATGGTTAGCAAACCCTGTGATGGTAAAGAAGGCTAATGGTAAATGGAGGATGTGTGTGGATTTCACCGATCTAAATGACGCATGCCCTAAGGACTGTTTCCCATTTCCAAGGATAGATATATTGATAGATGCTACTGCTGGTCATGAGATGCTGAGCTTCATGGATGGATTCAGTGGATACAATCAGATCAAGATACACAAGGATGACATCCCAAAGGTATCATTTATTACTGACTTTGGTATTTT
This sequence comes from Apium graveolens, assembly GCF_009905375.1. NCBI lineage: Eukaryota > Viridiplantae > Streptophyta > Magnoliopsida > Apiales > Apiaceae > Apium > Apium graveolens. Next base: position 171,286,077 of record NC_133649.1, read on the forward strand.
TTGTTATCTTGTTATGGCGTTTGGTCTCAAGAATGCAGGAGCCACCTATCAAAGGTTGGTAAATAAGATTTTCAAGGACCTTATAGGCAAAAATATGGAACTTTATGTTGATGACATGTTAATCAAGAGTTTATTAATGGCTGATCATATAACCCATTTAAGGGAAGCTTTTGAGGTGTTGAGATATCACAAAATGATGCTAAATCCTGCAAAGTGTGCTTTCGGGGTGGGAGCTAGAAAGTTTTTAGGTCTGATGGTCTCCAAGAGGGGAATCGAGGCTAGCCATGATAAAATAAAGGCTATCCTAGACATGGAATCACCATATTTCATAAAGGACATTCAGAAACTCACTGAAAGATTTGCAGCTCTAGGACGCTTCATCTCCAAATCTGGAGACAAGTGCCTGTCATTCTTTAAATCCCTGAAAAAGGTTAAGGATTTTGTATGGACTGAGGAAAGCCAGAAGGTATTGGAAGAATTAAAGAAATATATGGCTCAGGCCCAGTTGTTGGCCAAGCCAGCTCTGAATGAAACTTTGTACTTGTACTTGGCAGTTTCAGAAAATGCCTTGAGCGCTGTATTGGTTAAGGAGGAACTTAAAGTCCAGAAACCCATATACTATGTTAGCAAGATTCTGCATGGAGCTGAGTTGAATCATTCAACTATTGAGAAGTTTGCTTTAGCCTTGGTGATGGCCTCAAGGAAGTTGCGCCCTTACTTCCAAGCTCATATAATTGAGGTGCTAACAAATCAACCCTTGAGAAATATTATTCATAGTCTCAAGGCTAGCGGAAGGCTGATTAAGTGGGAAATAGAATTGGAAGAATTTGATATCAAATACAAGCCATGAACGGAAATAAAAGCCCAGGAATTGGCTGACTTCGTGGTAGAGTGTACCATACCCAACCAAGAAGTCGGGGGGCAGAAAGATACTATACCTCAAGACACAGAAGGTGATAAATGAGACAAAGAAAAGGACATTAAGGAGAAGGAATATTGGGTTCTCTATTTTGATGGAGCATCAAAAACAAATTCAAGCGGATCAGGGCTAGTTTTACAAAGCCCCGATGGGTTCTTGATTGAATATGCTATGAAGCTAGACTTCCCAACTATAAATAATGAAGGAGAATATGAAGCTCTGATAGCTGGCCTCGGCCTGGAAGGGACATTGAGAGTCAAGAACTTAAAAGTCTGTGGAGACTCGAAGTTGGTCATATCCCAGGTCAAGGGAGAGTTTGAGGCAAGGGATGATACTATGGCTAAGTATGTCCGCCTAGTAAGGGCTGTGATGACTCAGTTCGATGAATGCCATGTTGAGCACATCCCAAGGGAGGAAAATGCTAAGGCGGATGCATTGTCTAAGTTTGCTTCATCAGAGATAGAGAAAATTTCAGGAAGTGTATACTTCCGCATTTTAAAAACACGGAGCATTGACGTTAAGTTTGTAGCTCCTATAGGGCTGGAGACGTCGTGGATAGATCCCATTAAGGCCCATATTCAAACTGGTTGGTTGCCAAATGATGTGACTGAAGCACGAAAGTTGGTTATTCGAGCACTGAGATATTCCTTGATCGATGGGATTTTGTACAAAAGATCTTATGTGGTTCCTTACTTAAGGTGTCTCAAACCTAATGAGGCACGTCTGGCTCTTGAAGAAGTACACGAAGGTATCTGTAGAAAACATCTGGGGGCAGAGCTCTGGCTCATAAGATAACCCGTTTAGGATTTTATTGGCCAGAGATGATGGCTGATGCCAAGGATTATGTGAGAAAGTGTGAACATTGTCAGAAACATGCACCGGTTGTTCGACAACCTCCTGAGATGCTAACTTCCATTAATTCTCCCATCCCTTTTGATATGTGGGGAATGGATATACTTGGGCCTTTTCCCATGGCCGCAGCTCAAAGGAAGTTCTTGATTGTAGCCATAGATTATTTTACCAAGTGGATTGAAGCCAAACCTCTGGCTAAGATCACAACTAAACAGGTTGCACAATTCATGTGGGAAAATTTGAATTCCCCGTATTCTGGTTACCGATAATGGAACACAACTCAACAATGAGGAATTCAAGAAGTATTGCGAGGAGAATGAGATTGAGTTGCGGTTTACTTCCGTAGCTCACCCGCAGGCCAATGGGCAAGCGAAAGTAGCGAATCGTATAATCCTGGATGGACTGGAGAAGAGGATCGAGAAATCAAGAAATACTTGGGTGGATGAAATACTCCCAATACTGTGAGCCTATAGAACAATTTGTAGAGTCACTACTAGAGCAACTCCCTTCATGTTAGCATATGGGGAAGTAGCTGTTGTTCCTGTGGAAATATCACACTCGTTACCCAGGATCCAAGCATACAATGCTAAAGAGAATGAGGAAGGACAAAGGCTAGCCCTTGATCTAATTGATGAGGTACGGGATGAGGTACATGCCAAGATAGTGGAATATCAGAAAAATGCTTCTTTTTACTACAACTTAAGGGTAAAGGAAAGGTTTTTCAAGCAAGGAGACTTGGTTCTGAGGAAGGTGGAAGCTTCCGGCATTGGACAGAAAGGAAAGCTTGCCCCAAATTGGGAAGGACCATACAAGGTCAAAAGCGTTCAAGGAAGAGGAACCTATAAGCTGGAGACTATGGATGGTTTTGAAGTCCCAAGAACCTGGAACACACAAAACCTGAAGATTTACTATGTGTAAAATGATTGAGCACGATTCTCACTTGTCAAGATGACAAGTAGGTTGAAAAGTACCTTGAAGCTTTGTTAGTCCCTTAACAATATAGCAAGAATTACAGAAGGGGGGTTGAATGGAATTCTTTATCTTTTTCTTGAAATAAAAATGTTCAACTCGATTATAGATATATCTGTTTTGATTAGCACAATACGGAATATAAACTTTAATGAATCAAAACAAGAGTAATAAAAAACAAGAGTCTTTAAAAACTTTCTGGTGGATTTAAACAATTCCACCAGAGATATATATTAATATATCGAGAGAACTCTGTGTGCAGAAATGCTCACAGCTGCTTTTACAAGATAGAACAACTAAGAACACAGGAAATGCTAAAGATAGTGCTTACAAAGATTTCTCTGTGTTTGTTTCTAAGCTCACTTAGTTTTCTTAGTTATTTTTATATTTGCTACTCTCTTGGTTTATATATATTACCAAGATTACAAAGTCAAAAGAACTGAATAAATATAAAATCTAACAGTTTTGATCTTTGCTGCTTTTCGTCCTCTATTACCCAGTTAATAGGCTTCCACAGTGTTTGTATCCAATTTCGACGGCTGTGTGTCAGCTTTCACTGTTCAACTGATGTTTGAATCTTGATATTATCATCCGTCGACTTTCAGATCATCCGTCGATGACTTAATTGATCATCCGTCGACTGCTATTTTGAACATCCGTTGAAAGTCATTTGATCATCCGTCGAAGCTTTGTTAAGCATCCGTTGATAGCTATTTTGGCACTAGACTTCATTTCACTTATACAGAATTACAAGACATTGCTTATGTACAGTTAATCAACCTATTCTGCATATCTAGTTAAAGTCAACATGACTTATATGCTACTACAGATTCTATACAAAGGTGCATACAACACTGTGCTACAAACTTATCATTATATAAGCTACTCACTCGATGGATAATGAATTACTCATCCGTCGGTACTCAAACTGAGTTATCCATCGGGACTATAATTCTTATCCGTCGAGTGCTACATTATTTCACTAAGTAAAATCTACTTAGATGTTTTGTTTAGGTAATCATCAAGTGCACAACATATTCACAACAATCTCCCCCAATTTATGTCTACTGGAATTGTAGCCATAAATTAAGAGACACTTGATGATAACAAAACATCCTAAACATATATCTTTAAAGATAAGTAGATAAAACTGAAAGTGCTTCAATTTAAACAAGGTATACAAGGTTTGGCTCACAGTCAATTCAAGATGCTCCTCTAGCCTGAGCAGATTTTTCTAGTTTCTTGAAGGTCTGGATCTTCTTCCAAGCTTTTTGTTGTTTTCTTCAATTTGATTCTGGAGCTGTCTGTGGAATTCTAATTCATCAGATTCTGAGAGATCTAACATTTCTTGCATTTCTAAAAGAGTCTCATTGCTAGAGATACTCAATTGGTCTTCTAGTCTGAAGAATCTTCTCACACCCTTGTCATCCATGAATTCCATCAGCCAGTAGGGCCTTAGATGCACTCTTCTCCCTGTGTATGGGATGATAAGAGTTTTGGGTAGTGCATCTTTGGCTCTAACACTCCTTAGCTCTTCAATCTTCTTCAATACTAATCTTCTTGCAGTTACATTAAACCCAAAGTTTTTCTTGAAGGATGAATAGACTTTGATCAACACAGCTTGGCTTTCTTGAAGTATCCTGTGAAGAGGCCACTGAATCTCCCTTCCTCCTTTGTACTTGAATACCAACCTTTCAGGTAGGTTTCTGTATGCATCAATTGCCCTTACCTCATCCAGCTCCTCCAGATAAAGGTTTAGGTCTGAAAATTCCTTGATGTCACACAAGTACAAGTAGTCTTCCTTGTTGATCTTGGGTTGAGCTTTGACTACTGCCTTTGATTTGAGAGGTGACAACTTCACTTTCTTGACTGCCCTTGATGAGAATTGGCAAGTTGAAGTCAGGAATTGGTAATTTATCCCACTCTATTGGCTCATCCTTTGGCACAATAGGCTCTCCATGTATGTTCCTGTAGGGGTCTACCACCCTTATGTCTTCAAATACCACAGAAGGCTTTGATGCTTGAGTTTCAGCTTTAGTGGATTCCATTGGAAATTGATCTTCCAATTCCTTGTTAACAACATCCAACTTTCTTTTTGTTCTTTTAGCCAATTCTTTCTTTCTTGGAGATTTCTTCTGTTCTTCAATCTTCTTCTTTGACCAGTA